>NC_090739.1:136468113-136470613 GCF_036898095.1 Palaemon carinicauda
TAAAAAAAAAAAAAAAAACTGATTTCACGGACCTGTACTGGCAGATCAAAGGCAGTTCGAATTGATTTAACTTTTGCAAATCCATATATTATGAATTTGCATATTTGCTCAACAATAATTAGATTTTGTTTATGGATTTGCCTATTGCTCAACAGTATTGGTTTTATTGATTAGATTTTATTAATTGCTTGATGATTTGAATGTATTTGTGAATAGTTTGTTCGGGAAACCAGTTCGTGGATTTTCACCCGAGACAAAGATCAGTAGATTTAGAAAGTACAGATAAAGAGGGTTTTTGTATATCAGTTAATGTTATTTAGTGATATTTTTGTGAAATTGTATTTCATGTATTTGCTCGTGTATTGACCTGTTTATTGGAATTTTGAATATTTTTTAAAAGATTTAATGTTAATGAATTAGACTTTGGTTTTATAGGATATATATTATATATATATATATATATATATATATATATATATATATATACATATACACGCACATTTACAAAGGATCTACGTGTATTTATATATGTATGCATGTGGGTGTATCTTTATGTATATGTGTATGTAAGCATATGTATGTATTTACTTACATGTATATACTATAAGTTTTTAGATATCTCTACATAAGGTATATGGTTTATTATTTTTTACACGGTGTCCCTATATATAGTGTATATATAGAGATACACGCGCGCGCACACACAGGACAATCACGGGTTCTACTAGATTATCATCAGCGGTGGTTGGAGCGTGGTGTCCCGAACGGTTCCCCATCTTTAAAAAGAGAGGATTTCATATTCCCGTCACCTTTACATATTTCTGGATTCAATCCTGTCTTTGCTTTCCCCCCAACGTCCAATTTCCCCCTTGGGGAAGATTCCAGGGCCGGAGGAGAGATGGCCCGCGCGTGGTAATGTTCCTCTTATTCTCGACATCTTGTTTCCAAGCTGGTACATTCACAAGGGTGATTTGGACCTTTCGGTTTCGTCTTGTTTCGCGGAACTGCGTTTTGTTAATCTATCAGGTTCAGTTTCAGGGGCGGGGCGTAGCCTTTACAACGGTGCCTCTTAAAGTTTGTCTTCTCTTATGCTGCTTT
Organism: Palaemon carinicauda; assembly: GCF_036898095.1. NCBI lineage: Eukaryota > Metazoa > Arthropoda > Malacostraca > Decapoda > Palaemonidae > Palaemon > Palaemon carinicauda. The sequence goes on from NC_090739.1 coordinate 136,469,212, forward strand.
TGTCTTTTAATAGCCTTTGCAGCGGCGCCTCTTAAAGTTTATCTTCCTATTATACTGTTTTTGTCTTTTTCATAGCCTTTGAAGCGGCTCCTCTTGAAGTTCATCTTCCTCTAATACTGTTTTTGTCTTTTCCATAGCCTTTGCAGCGACTCCTTTTGAAGTTTATTTTCTTCTTATACTGTTTTGTCTTTTCATAGCCTTTTCAGCGGCGTCTCTTGAAGTTTATCTTCCTCTTATACTGTTTTTGTCTTTTCCATAGCCTTTGCAGCGGCTCCTCTTAAAGTGTGTCTTCCTTTTGTACTGTTTTTGTCTTTTCCATAGCCTTTGCAGCGACTCCTTTTGAAGTTTATTTTCTTCTATACTGTTTTTGTCTTTTCATAGCCTTTGCAGCGGGGCCTCTTAAAGTTTATCTTCCCCTTACACTGTTTTTGTGTTTTCCATAGCCTTTGCAGCGGCTCCTCTTAAAGTTTGTCTTCCTCTTATATTGTTTTCGTCATTTCCTCCACCTCGGGTTAAATGCATTTTTTTTTTTACGTATGTTCCACTAAATGAAAATAACCCTATTATTTTCTTTAGGTCTTCCTCGTAGGGTTGTCGAAGCGCAATTAATTCTTTTTTTTTTTTTTTCTATATTCCTGTCAAAATAGTCAATTTGACTTCTTGTTTCAGTCATCATATCATATCGCGACAACATTGTATCCACTGCAGTTAATTATTATTATTATTATTGTTATTATTATTATTATTATTATTATTATTATTATTATTATTATTATTATTATTATTTATTATTGTTATTTATTATTTATTATTATTATTATAGCGGTCTGATTACATTAGCAGAAGTCCAAACCTGTAGAGATTGGCTCCCTGTTTACACCCCCGAAGCATGTGGTCCTTTGTCGAGATGGGGGGGAAATTAGCCCTGTGAGGAAAGGGTACAAGGAAATATATATCTTAAGAAGAGTAACAACATTGAAATAGATATATCCTATATAAAATATATAAAGTTAATCAAAAAAAGAGGAAGAGAAATAGTATAGAATAGTGCGCCCGATTGTACTCTCAAGCAAGAGACCACCAAAGAGAACGTTGAAAGAAACTAAGTTCTTGAACCAAGGGAATATTTCTATGCATCGTATCTCAAATATTCTAATTCATGTTTAGAATATGTTTAAGAAATATTCAGTTTCTTGGGTTATGACGCTTATTAATATTATCGTTCCTAATATGTTGAAATTTTATGTAATAGATTGCAAAGAGTAGTTGTTAATGGACACTTGATAAATTTTAATGATAATAATTCTAATAACTTTAATAATAATAATTTCAGTATCTTCTATAATAATTTTAGTAAATTCAATAGTAATAGTTTAAGAACTTCCATAATAATAATTTTTAG
>NC_090739.1:136475613-136480613 GCF_036898095.1 Palaemon carinicauda
CTCAAGCAACCCCCCCCCCTCTCTCTCTCTCTCCCTCAAGCAACGACCCCCCTCTTCTAAGACACAGGTATACTTGCTTGCAGATATTTGATTTCTCTTATTTGGTGGAGGATATTTCGAACATCTTGGTTCGAAAGAAAATAGTGTTTTTCTTCATTGTAAAGGGCAGTAAAATATGATTAAATAAAGGCGTTGTCCGGGGATTATTTTCTCTCTCTCTCTCTCTCTCTCTCTCTCTCTCTCTCTCTCTCTCTCTCTCTCTCTCTCTCTCTCTCTCTCTCTCTCTCTCTCTCTCTCTCAAATACATTCACTTATATGTATATACACATATACTTATGGATGTGTGTATGTATACAGCGTGCGTGTTTGTGTGTGTAGAGAGAGAGAGAGAGAGAGAGAGAGAGAGAGAGAGAGAGAGAGAGAGAGAGAGAGAGAGAGAGGGTGTTTTTCTTATATTCCATTTTTAGATGATGTTTCTAAGTCATAAGTACATATCCTTTCCTTGCTCATGAATTATTACCTCTTCATCCAGTGTTCATATTCTTGCTAATGGTAATCCAGTTTACGCATCATGTCAGTATATTTCCAGCCATTTGTGAATAAGGCTTTTTATTATACTGAGCTGTTAGTCATCGCTCTAATAAAGAGTAAATGAGTCCTAAGCATATGTTTTTTTCTTGTTTATTTCGTCATTTTGACGTAATAAAAGTTTAGCTCTTCTTGGCGAAGGAAACGCCATGATTAAACCATTATTCTTTATTCTTGGGTAGTGCCGTAGCTTCTGTACCATGGCCTTCCTCTGTCGTGAATTAGAGTTCTTTTTTCCTACACACACATACACCGAATAGTTTGGAATATTCTTTACATATTCTCCTCTGTCCTCATACACCTGACAACACTGAGATTATCAAACAATTCTTCACCCAATGGGTTACTATACTGTAGTTGTTCAGTGGCCACTTTCCTTTTTGTAAGGGTAGAAGAGAGGCTTTAGCTATGAAAACCAGTTCTTTTAGGAGGACACTGCAAAATCAAACCATTGTTCTCTAGTCTTGGGTAGTGCCATAGCATCTATACTATGGTCTTTCACTGTCTTGGATTAGAGTTCTCTTACTTTAGGATACACTGGGGCACACTATCCTATGTTATTTCTCTTCCTCTTGTTTTTGTTAAATTTTTTCTAGTTTACATAGGAGATATTTATTTTAATGTCGTTACTGTTTTTGAAATATTTTATTTTCTCTTGTTTTCTTTCCTCACTGCGTTATTTTCCCTGTTGGGGCCCGTGGGCTCATATCATTCTGGTTTTCAAACTAGGGTTGTAGCCTAGCAAGGAATAATAATAATAATAATAATAATAATAATAATAATAATAATAATAATCTTGTATGTACTTGTTGTGATTTGCTAAATTGTCGGACATAAAGTAAGTGCAAAAGCTTAACTACCATAGCCTCTTATTCACGCACGCTAAAAAACAGAGAAATTATGATAGCTTATTAATGAGAACCATCAGATGCCATTTGTAATAAGGAATGTACATAGCACCCATTAAAGGAAAATATGGAAAGGAAAGAAAATGATTATTATAAATATTCACGTAATCATTATTATTATTATTATTATTATTATTATTATTATTATTATTATTATTATTATTATTATCATTATTATTAGCAGCTAAACTACAACCCCAATTAGAAAAGCGATATGCTATAAGCCCAAGGGCTCCAACAGGCTAAAGTAGCCCAGAAGAGGAAAGGTAAAAAGGAAATGAATAAACGATATGAGAAGTTATGAACTATTAAAACAAAATATTTTAAAGTCATTAACAACATTAAAACAGATAATTCATACGTAAACTATAAAAAGACCTACGTCAGCTTTTTCAACATGAAAACATTTACTGCAAGTATGAACTTTTGAAGTTCTAGCGGTTCAACTACCCGATTAGGAAGATCATTAGATCATGGGTCACAGAGCGGCTTCTGGAAAAGTTACATGTTAAACTAATGGTGAATAGTTCCCCACAGGTCAAATTGTTCCGGGGTAGTGAGACTTCGCTTGACTATTGGAAGGGAAATTTTAGGCTGAGTTAATTTGATTTAGATTGAAAGGAATTGATCCGAACGAAGGTATTGGGGTGGGGGGCGTATCTCCTCAAGAACTTCATGCCAGGATGCTAAACTGCACTCAGAAGGATGAATGAAGGCAAATTAATACAACAAGGATGTATGTAAACGTGTTTTGATCAATCGCTTGTTGTAATTTTATATAGCAAGCCACCTTAACGGAATGCTACTGCCACTTTTACCCTTAACTATTTACCTCCGTTTCTGCTTCCTCTTCCACCTTGCTGTCCAGTCCCTTATAACTTTGTACATGTAGTGCAAAAGGTTTCGGTGCACGCAATGCGCGAATAATTATGACATCAATGATCGAAAGATAGTGAAATCATGGTGGCAGACCTACCTCGAGTTGGTAGCCCTGCACGCAGTCGCATGCCAGGCCTGCCAACCCTTCCAGAGTAGTGGCTGCTAACTGAATATTCACATCTCTGAATTTTTTTTTTCCTTTCCTCGTGTACCTCGACATTGAAGGGTTACCCCAGCCCAACACCAAACACTCCTTTATATTATGTAGAATACGATTTCTGCTTTGTTGACGAAATGAACTTCTTAAAGATGACATTTTATGTATATATATATATGTATATATATATATATATATATATATATATATATATATATATATATATATATATATATATATATATATGAGTGTTGGTATCTTAACGTGGTGAAAGGCTTTGTGGATCGCCATGATCAGCAAAGCTGTACTAGTCAAGGCCAATACTAGGTTGGTTTGCCGTGAACGACCAGACTAAAATCTCCCACCATCCCAAATCAACAGTGGCCAGCGAGGTGATGAAAATGGGCAAACTTCAGACAGGACTAAGAACATGTCTGAGGTCTTTGTCCTGCAATGGAATGGAAACGGTAGTATTTGTTGTTGTGGTGTATATATATGTATATATATATATATATATATATATATATATATATATATGTGTGTGTGTGTGTGTGTGTGTATATATATATATATATATATATATATATATATATATATATATATATATATATATATATATATATGAGGTTTGCCAGGGCACCTGCCACCTGTTGAAATACTACCGTTAGAGAGTATTGGGGTCCTTTGACTGGCCTGACATTGTATCCTTCTCTATGGTTACGGTTCATTTTCCCCTTACCTGCACACGTACCGAATAGTTTTGCCTATTCTTTAACTATTCTCCTCTGTTCTCATTCACCTGACAACACTGAAATTTCCAAACAATTTTTCTTCACCTAAGGGTTTACTGCACTGTAATTGTTTAATAGCTAGGTTCCTCTAGGTAAGAGTAGAAGAGAGACTTTTGCTATGATAAGCAGCTCTTCTAGGAGAAGGGCTTTCCAAAATCAACCCATCGTTCTCTAGTCTTGGGTAGTGCCATAGTCTCTGTATGGTCTTCCACTGTCTTGTGTTCGAGTTGTCTTGCTTGAGGGTACACTCGAGCACACTATTCTATCTCGTATCTCCTCCTCTTGTTTGGTTAAAGTTTTTATAGTCTATATAGGAAATATTTATTTTAATGTTACTGTTGTTAAGACATTTAATTTTTCCTTGTTTCCCTCTGCTCTAGTTTTCTTGTTGGATCCCCTGGGGATAATTGTAGCATCCTGCTTTTCCAACTAGGGTTGTAGCTCAGCAAATATTAGTAATAATAATAATAATGATAATAATAATAGTGACAATAAAATAATATATATATATATCCTTTTTCAGTTTTATATTACACTTACAACTCTCCCTTTTGTCACTCTACTAGTAGATGCTATAGCGTCTCTCTCTCTCTCTCTCTCTCTCTCTCTCTCTCTCTCTCTCTCTCTCTCTCTCTCCCCTTTTACCCCTCCAGGGGGTCCTGTGACGCTACATCCCACCCGAAGTCTGAAACATGATCTCATTTCCTTTCGTAAAAAGAGAAGGTAGGTTTTACACAGTATTGGAAGAAGGACATATATTTTTTCTTTCTTTTTATCAAGAGATTTTTTTATACAAAAATTAATCTTGGATATTGTACGCAACAGAAAATATCGAGGTTTTTTTTCGTGATCTTTAAGCTATAAAACTTTTTGGTACAGGTTTTAAAATCTTCAAGAGTTCATTTGCTAGTCTTTTTGTTGTATTTACAAGTGGAACATTGCGTGGTGTTTTTAATTCTTCCTTATATATTTGCTAGGGTAATCTTGAGCATGTGGATACATATATATATATATATATATATATATATATATATATATATATATATATATATACATATGATGTATACATATATACATAAATATATATGTAAGTACATATATATACATATAACATATATATATATATATATATATATATATATATATATATATATATATATATATACATATGATGTATACATATATACATATATACACAATCATCTTCATCATCATAATCATCATTATCAGCCGTGACTATAACTTGTCCACTACAGGATAAAGGGCCTCAGACATATCCTTCCACTTGAGTCTGGTTACGGTCCTTTTATGCCAATCTATATCCACAAATTTTCTTGGCTCGTCAATCCATTGTCTTCACTTCCTTTCCCTGCTTCGTTTGCAATCTCTTGGGGCCCATTCTTTTATTGTTCTTGTTTATATAATATCTGTCATTCTCATTACATGTCCTGCCCATGTTCTTTTCTTTTTTTGATATGTTGTTATAATATCCTCTCGTTTGCTCTCCTATTCATGTTTGCGAGTGCGCTCCCGCGTATGTACCTGTATATATATATATATATATATATATATATATATATATATATATATATATATGTATCCCAGTAGTACCAATGTTCAGGTCTATTAAATGGTACCAAAATAGTTATAGATATATGCATGTACAGTATATGTGTA
>NC_090739.1:136493113-136498113 GCF_036898095.1 Palaemon carinicauda
AATTAGATATTCAATGATTATTATTAATTTGTTCTTTGTTAATCAAATCTTTAATATTCTAGTTTGGATTCTTTACTCGAGTTAGTTCTTCTCTTTATCTCGAAATTAAATATTCAAGGATTAATTTATTCTTTGTTAATTAGATCTTTGATTTTCTGGTTTGGATTCCTTACTCGAGTTAGTTCTTCCTTTTTATCTCGAAATTAAATATTCAAGGATTATTATTAATTTATTCTTTATCAATTAAATCTTTGATATTCTAGTTTGGGTTCCATATTCTAGTTAGCTCCTTTCTTTGCTTCGAAATTAATTATTCAATGCTTATTATTAATTATTTTTTTAAAAATTAAATCTTTGATATTCTGGTTTGGATTCCTTACTCGAGTTAGTTCCTTTCTTTGCCTCGAATGTAAATATTCAATGATATCTGGGAGGTTTATAAAAATCGAACAATTTGTATAATTGATTATTGTTATTTGGTGCTCATGTAATGCTTGTAAAAGAAAAAAAAAATCATGTCACGAAGTTAGATGTAAACTTCCCGTAGAGCTTTAATGTTTTGTTTTAAAGTTTAAACACATGAGTCCGATGGTATGGATATCTCGTGATTATATGCAGCACTGAAATTAAGTAAGAACTTGGCTGTAACGGAAGAAATTATAGTATACTGTAATGAAATACACTATGTGTTTCCACCGCGCAATGTCTTATGGATATTACAAGAGAGGGGTACAAGATATTCGCTCTACTAAATTTATTTTAAATAGACGACTGACTTTGTGATGAAATTTTATTTGGTTAATGATACAACTAAAATTGGAGATTTATTCTAATTTGATGCGGGTTACGAATAGCTGTATTTATACAGAAATTAAATCATTTTGACTAATAATTTGGTTAATTTTAGTAATAATACTCTAACAATTTCAATAATTTCTTACTGATATATTTTTGGTGTTAAATACTAGATACAAAACTAGTCAGATCCTCCGAGCAGATATATTTATTTTTATTTAGTTTTTTCTCTGTTTGTGGTATATTTTCAGCGAATCAAACTTATTTTTATGCTAATGACTTATTGTTATGGGATATGATGGTGGGGTTATATATTGGAGTTGAGGAATGATTTAAGTCGTAGCAGATAAAGTTTATCTTATAGTTCGCACCTTTTAATATCGTTTTGTAAATTTGAAAGGATGATATTCTCTGAGGATAATTCGAAGGATGTTTGTTGTTGGTGAATCATGAGATTATTCATAGATCGTTGGTTGTTGGTGAATCATGAGATTATTCATAGATCGTTTGTTGTTGGTGAATCATGAGATTATTCATAGATCGTTTGTTGTTAGTGAATCATGAGATTATTCATAGATCGTTTGTTGTTGGTGAATCATGAGATTATTCATAGATCGTTTGTTGTTGGTGAATCATAAGATTATTCAAAGATCGCTTGTTGTTGGTGAATCATGAGATTATTCAAAGATCGTTTGTTGTTGGTGAATCATGAGATTATTCATAGATCGTTTGTTGTTGGTGAATCATGAGATTATTCAAAGATCGCTTGTTGTTGGTGAATCATGAGATCATTCATATATCGGTTGTTGTTGGTGAATGGTGAGATTATTCATAGATCGTTTGTCGTTGGTGAATCATGAGATCATTCATAGATCGGTTGTTGTTTGTGAATCATGAGATTATTCGGAGATCGTTTGTTGTTGGTGAATCATGAGATTATTCGGAGATCGTTTTTTGTTGGTGAATCATGAGATTATTCGGAGATCGTTTGTTGTTGGTGAATCATGAGATTATTCATAGATCGTTTGTTGTTGGTGAATCATGAGATTATTCAAAGATCGTTTGTCGTTGGTGAATCATGAGATCATTCATAGATCGGTTGTTGTTGGTGAATCGTGAGATTATTCATAGATCGTTTGTCGTTGGTGAATCATGAGATCATTCATAGATCGGTTGTTGTTTGTGAATCATGAGATTATTCGGAGATCGTTTGTTGTTGGTGAATCATGAGATTATTCGGAGATCGTTTTTTGTTGGTGAATCATGAGATTATTCGGAGATCGTTTGTTGTTGGTGAATCATGAGATTATTCATAGATCGTTTGTTGTTGGTGAATCATGAGATTATTCATAGATCGTTTGTCGTTGGTGAATCATGAGATCATTCATAGATCGGTTGTTGTTTGTGAATCATGAGATTATTCGGAGATCGTTTGTTGTTGGTGAATCATGAGATTATTCGGAGATCGTTTTTTGTTGGTGAATCATGAGATTATTCGGAGATCGTTTGTTGTTGGTGAATCATGAGATTATTCATAGATCGTTTGTTGTTGGTGAATCATGAGATTATTCATAGATCGTTTGTTGTTGGTGAATCATGAGATTATTCAAAGATCGTTTGTCGTTGGGGAATCATGATATTATTCATAGATCGTTTGTTGTTGGTGAATCATGAGATTATTCATAGATCGTTTTTTGTTGGTGAATCATGAGATCATTCTTAGATCGGTTGTTGTTTGTGAATCATGAGATTATTCGGAGATCGTTTGTTGTTGGTGAATCATGAGATTATTCGGAGATCGTTTTTTGTTGGTGAATCATGAGATTATTCGGAGATCGTTTGTTGTTGGTGAATCATAAGATTATTCATAGATCGTTTGTTGTTGGTGAATCATGAGATTATTCATAGATCGTTTGTTGTTGGTGAATCATGAGATTATTCATAGATCGTTTGTTGTTGGTGAATCGTGAGATTATTCAAAGATCGTTTGTTGTTGGTGAATCATGAGATTATTCATAGATCGCTTGTTGTTGGCGAATCATGAGATTATTCAAAGATCTCTTGTTGTTGGTGAATCATGAGATTATTCAAAGATCGCTTGTTGTTGGGGAATCATGAGATTATTCAAAGATCGCTTGTTGTTGGTGAATCATGAGATTATTCAAAGATCGTTTGTTGTTGGGGAATCATGAGATTATTCATAGATCGTTTGTCATTGGGGAATCATGAGATTATTCATAGATCGTTTGTCGTTGGGGAATCATGAGATTATTCATAGATCGTGTGTCGTTGGTGAATCATTAGATTATTCATAGATCGTGTGTCGTAGGTGAATCATGAGATTATTCGGAGATCGTTTGTTGTTAGTGAATCATGAGATTATTCATAGATCGTTTGTTGTTGGTCAATCATGAGATTATTCATAGATCGTTTGTTGTTGGTGAATCATGAGATTATTCAAAGATCGTTTGTTGTTGGTGAATCATGAGATTATTCGGAGATTGTTTGCTGTGGTTGAATCCTGAGATTACAGTTAAAAGAGGAGGTTAATGATTTTGTCTGTGATTCCTTTATATATATATATATATATATATATATATATATATATATATATATATATATATATATATAGTATTTGAAGTATCATCCTTCATCTAGCTGTGAATGTAACAGTAACTGCTGCATGATTTTTCCCTAAGGCCACTCTTTGATCACCTGGACGTTAGTTATGAATCTTTTTCTATTCCAAAGTTGAATCAGGATATAGGGTTTTGGTAGCAGATGTGGATAATTATTTGGAATTATAAGATCATCCCGACTCTTAAGTAATTAGATTGTGAAATTCAGTTATATTATTATTTATTCACATATTCTATTGAATTCCTCATTTTTATAAATATCTCTTTTATCCGCAACCAGTGTACGCGACCTGTCATTTAATGACAGCTAAATATTTATATATTAACACACACGTATACGCATCCTCCTTCTCAATAGGGTATGACTACTCCCTTTCCTCCTACCCGAGGGACGAGGAGATCTGGGCGGGACCAGATATATATATATATATATATATATATATATATATATATATATATATATATATATATATATATATATATATATATATGTATATATATATATATATATATATATATATATATATATATATATATATATATATATATACATATATGTATATATATACAGAGAGAGAGAGAGAGAGAGAGAGAGAGAGAGAGAGAGAGAGAGAGAGAGAGAGAGAGAGAGGGTGGGCCTTGCTCATTATTGTACAGGAATGATAAGAAATTTTCTTAAATATATAATTTTAGGTGAACTATTGATGGAAAAATTGTGATTACTGAACATTTGCAATCGACAATTTTTATAAAGTTGACATTTAAGACACGAATTATTTGATATAATGATGTAAAAAGAACATTCTCCAATTACCACTTCTAGGTTCTGAATCCAAAATCAAACCATTGTTCTCTAGTCTTGGATATTGCTATAGCCTCTGTACCATGGTCTTCCACTGACTTGGGTCAGAGTTCTCTTGCTTGAGGGTACACTCGGGCATACTATTCTATCTAATTTCTCTTCCTGTGGTTTTGTTAAAGTTTTTATAGTTTATATAGGAGATATTTATTTTGATGTTAGTGTTCTTAAAATATTTTAATTTTCCTTGTTTCCTTTCCTCAATGGGCTATTTTCCCTGTTGGGGCCCCTGGCCTTGTAGCATCTTGCTTTTTCCAACTAGGGTTGTAGCCTAGCAACTACTACTACTACTACTACTACTACTACTACTACTACTAATAATAATAATAATAATAATAATAATAATAATAATCGTAATCGTAATAATAATAATAATAATAATAATAATAATAATAATAATAATAATAATAATAATAATAATTGATTGGTTGTTTTAATTACTATCTATTTAATTCTTGTACGGAACAGATTACTAGATAATTTTAGAGGATTTAAATAAAGCTTTTTATATACAGATTTTGTATGAACTCTTTATATAAGTATATCCGTTGAGTGTATTTAAAAAATACGATGTAATTTTGTCAGAAAAATATCTAGTTAATCTGATGTCACATTTGAAACAGATATTATTATTATTATTATTATTATTATTATTATTATTATTATTATTATTATTACATCCTAAGATATACCCGTAGTTGGAAAAG
>NC_090739.1:136508113-136528113 GCF_036898095.1 Palaemon carinicauda
TTGTTTTTAATATTATTTCATTATTATTTTAATTATTTTAAACCACTAAATTTATTATTATTATTATTTTTAAGTAAACCTGTCAATTTCCTATTATTATTATTATTATTATTATTATTATTATTATTATTATGATACTAGTCAATTCGCTATTATTTTTATTAATATTATTATTATTATTATTATTATTATTATTATTATTATAAAACCAGTCAATTCGCTATTATTATTATTATTATTATTATTATTTACATTCACTGATGATGTATTGATATAAATTGTAGGCTACGTAATTTTAGTTTTCTTTGCATTTTTAATCCTTTTAAAGTAAACTGAATTTGATTTTTTTTTATTTTCTTTTTTTCTTTTTGAATATGTATTCAAATTTTGCATTTTCCAGTGGTAGACAAAACAAACCAATCCTTTACACTTTACACCCGATCCTATTATTTTATCATTATCACCCAACTCTCTCTTTCTATCCCTATCACCCAATCCTATCATTCTATCCCTATCTTTCTATCCCTATCAATCAATCCTCTCTTTCTATCCGTATCATTTAATCCTCTCTTTCTATCCCTATCATTCAATATTCTTTCTATCCCTATCACTCTATCCTCTCTTTCTATCCCTATCATTTAATCCTCTTTTTCTATCATTATCACTCAATACTACTATCCATATCAGCCAGTCCTCTCTTTCTATCCCTATCAGTCAATCCTCTCTCTCTCTCTATCCCTATCATTTAATCTTCTTTCTATCCTTATCATTCAATATTTTTTTCTACCCCTACCACTCAATCCTCTCTTACTATCCCACTCATTCAATCATCTCTTTCTATCCTTATCATTCAATATTCTTTCTATCCCTATGGTAACACAGGTGTTTAAAACCTCCAAGACCTTAGAAATTTCACCTGTGACTTATAATTAAGATTGTTAAATTTACTCAGTTGGAAGAACTTGCCATTAACATTTCGGACTTCTATTGTCTATAGATAGATGTTTAGTTTTTCTATTTAAGTCGTTGAATTTTTGCTCAAATGGTTAAAGCAATGGGCTGTAATAAAGATATTTTCCGAAAATGCTGTTGACGGGGAGAGCTTAGCGTGAACGATATATATATATATATATATATATATATATATATATATATATATATATATATATATATATATATATATATATATATACATAGATAGATATGTATATATACAGTATATATACACACATATATATATATATATATATATATATATATATCTATATATATACATATATATAAATATATATACTTATATATATCTACACAATGTATATACATATATATATATATATATATATATATATATATATATGTGTGTGTGTGTGTGTGTGTGTGTGTAAATGCGTTTCTGTGTGTTTATATGTAATATATATATATATATATATGTATATATATATATATATGTGTGTGTGTGTGTGTGTGTGTATGCATATGCGTTTCTGTGTGTGTTTATATGTAATATATATATATATATATATATATATATATATATATATATATATATATATATACACATATATATATATAATCCATGGAGACCGATCACCAGACATGCATCAGAGGTCAAGACTTCCTCCGAGCGGCTCAACAATAAGAAGACGCACCTGGATGTAATTAAATTTGGCTAATCCTTCCAGCAATAATAACAACTATAGAACAATTGAACACACCCTTTTGCTTTCGTATATAAACCGTCACTCTCCACTGTATTCCTCATTTTTACTTTACATCCTGAAGAGGGTCGATGTTTATTGAGTGAAAAATAGTGTGATTTATTTATATTTCCTGTGTTTCTTTTATGGGCCTTTTTGAAAAAACATGTTAAACTGTTCGATTACAGTTATAAGTAAGACATATATATATATATATATATATATATATATATATATATATATATATATATATATATGTATATATTTATGTGTGTGTGTGTATACTGTTTCTCTTCAACGAAGTCTGTAGTATATGACCTCAATTCTAAAACAAAACTAGCGGGCGATTGACTAGATCTTAGGTAGCTTATCCCGAATTGTATTACCTAAATGAATGCTGAGATATTTTGATTTTATTTAATGAAATAGTATTTTTCACTTATTGTCATTTATTGAGAAAAAAACACTGCTGTCAGCCTTTATAGATGCTCGTTTTTTTCTTGATTAGTTTTAATTAGTTATTATATTTTAAAGATAAATCAGGATACATATACGGTATTACATATATTACCTAAAAAAAAGAAATATTTGGACAATATTAAAAAATCACCTTGTTAACCGTAACCAATATACGATTTGTTAAATCTCAATAAAAGAGTTTTAATTACAGACGGATAAAACTGTTCAGTAATTACGGGAGCGTCCATTGTATTTAACCATTGAATAATTCGATGTCATTAACTGATTATACTGATGTCACCTGTTTTATTATAGTTTGATAGCAGCTATCAAATATGCTCAGTATATTTAGTGAACCCGACTGTTTACTTTTATTCTTTCCAAATTTGATATCACTTATTAAGAATAATCGCTGATTGGAGTTGATAGCCCTTATAAAAATGGGTGGAAGGATTTAATAATGCTTATGAAAAGGACCTGTAGTAGGATTTTATAGTTTTCACCTAAAATAATCTATGGTTGAATTTGATAGCCTTTATCAAGAATGATATGGTTGAGGATTTTATACCCCTTGTAAAATATAATCTGGTGGAGAATTTGATATCCCTTATTAAAATTTATCTGGTGGAGGATTTGATATCCCTTATCAAAAATAATCTGGTGGATGATTTGATATCCGATATCAAAAATAATCTGGGGGAGGATTTGATATCCCTTATCAAAAATAATCTGGTGGAGGATTTGATATCCCTTATCAAAAATAATCTGGTGGATGATTTGATATCCCTTATCAGAAATAATCTGGTGGAGGATTTGATATCCCTTATCAAAAATAATCTGGAGGAGAATTTGATATCCCTTATCAAAAATAATCTGGTGGAGGATTTGACATCCCTTATCAAAAAGTAATCTGGTGGAGGATTTGATATCCCTTATCAAAAATAATCTGGTGGAGGATTTGATGTCCCTTATCAAAAATAATCTGGTGGAGGATTTGATATCCCTTATCTAGAATAACCTGGTGGAGGATATGATATCCTTTATCAAAAATAATCTGGTGGAGTATTTGATATCCCTTATCAAAAATAATCTGGTGGAGGATTTGATATCCCTTATTAAAATTAATCTGGTGGAGGATTTGATACCTTTTATTAAAAATAATCTGGTGGAGGATTTGATATCCCTTATCAAAAATAATCTGGTGGTGTATTTGATATCACTTATCAAAAATAATCTGGGGGAGCATTTGATATCCCTTATCAAAAATAATCTGGTGTAGGATTTGATATCCCTTATCAAAAATAATCTGGTGGAGTATTTGATATCCCTTATCAAAAATAATCTGGTGGAGGATTTGAGATCCCTTATCAAAAATAATCTGGTGGAGGATTTGATATCCCTTATCAAAAATAATCTTTTGGAGGATTTGATATCCCTTATCAAAAATAATCTGGTGGAGGATTTGATATCCCTTATCAAAAATAATCTGGTGGAGTATTTGATATCCCTTATCAAAAATAATCTGGTGGAGGATTTGATATCCCTTATCAAAAATAATCTGGTGGAGGATTTGATATCCCTTATCAAAAATAATCTGGTGGAGGATTTGATATCCCTTATCAAAAATAATCTGGTGGAGGATTTGATATCCCTTATCAAAAATAATCTGTTGGAGGATTTGATATCACTTATCAAAAATAATCTGGTGGAGGATTTGATATCCCTTTTCAAAAATAATCTGGTGGAGGATTTAAGATCCCTTATCAAAAATAATCTGGTGGAAGATTTGATATCCCTTATCAAAAATAATCTGGTGGAGGATTTGATATCCCTTATCAAAAATTAATCTGGTGGAGGATTTGATATCCCTTATCAAAAATAATCTGGTGGAGGATTTGAGATCCCTTATCAAAAATAATCTGGTGGAAGATTTGATATCCCTTATAAAAAATAATCGGGTGGAGGATTTGATATCCCTTATCAAAAATAATCTGGTGGAGGATTTGATATCCCATTTCAAAAATAATCTGGTGGAGGATTTGAGATCCCTTATCAAAAATAATCTGGTGGAGGATTTGATATCCCTTATCAAAAATAATCTGGTGGAGGATTTGAGATCCCTTATCAAAAATAATCTGGTGGAAGATTTGATATCCCTTATCAAAAATAATCTGGTGGAGGATTTGATATCCCATTTCAAAAATAATCTGGTGGAGGATTTGAGATCCCTTATCAAAAATAATCTGGTGGAAGATTTGATATCCCTTATCAAAAATAATCTGGTGGAGGATTTGATATCCCATTTCAAAAATAATCTGGTGGAGGATTTGAGATCCCTTATCAAAAATAATCTGGTGGAGGATTTGATATCCCTTATCAAAAATAATCTGGTGGAGGATTTGAGATCCCTTATCAAAAATAATCTGGTGGAGGATTTGATATCCCTTATCAAAAATAATCTGGTGGAGGATTTGAGATCCCTTATCAAAAATAATCTGGTGGAAGATTTGATATCCCTTATCAAAAATAATCTGGTGGAGGATTTGATATCCCATTTCAAAAATAATCTGGTGGAGGATTTGAGATCCCTTATCAAAAATAATCTGGTGGAAGATTTGATATCCCTTATCAAAAATAATCTGGTGGAGGATTTGATATCCCTCATCAAAAATAATCTGTTGGAGGATTTGATATCACTTATCAAAAATAATCTGGTGGAGGATTTGATATCCCTTATCAAAAATAATCTGGTGGAGGATTTGATATCCCTTATAAAAAATAATCTGGTGGAGGATTTGATATCCCCTATCAAAAATAATCTGGATGATGATTTGACATCCCTTATCAAAAATAATCTGGTGGAGGATTTGACATCCCTTATCAAAAATAATCTGGTGGAGGATTTGATATCCCCTATCAAAATTAATCTGGTGCAGGATTTGACATCCCTTATCAAAAATAATCTGGTTGATGATTTGACATCCCTTATCAAAAATGATCTGGTTGATGATTTGACATCCCTTATCAAAAATAATCTGGTGGAGGATTTGACATCCCTTATCAAAAATAATTGGGTGGAGGATTTAACATTCCTTATCAAAAATAATCTGGTGGAGGATTTGATATCCCCTATCAAAAATAATCTGGTGGAGGATTTGACATACCTTATCAAAAATAATCTGGTTGATGATTTGACATCCCTTATCAAAAATGATCTGGTTGATGATTTGACATCCCTTATCAAAAATAATCTGGTGGAGGATTTGACATCCCTTATCAAAAATAATCTGGTGGAGGATTTAATATCCCCTATCAAAAATAATATGGTGGAGGATTTGACATCTCTTATCAAAAATAATCTGGTTGATGATTTGACATTCCTTATCAAAAAGGATCTGGTTGATTATTTGACATCCCTTATCAAAAATAATCTGGTGGAGGATTTGATATCCCTTATCAAAACTAATCTGGTGGAGGATATGATATCCCTTATCAAAAATAATCTGGTGGAGGGTTTGATATCCTTTATCAAAACTAATCTGGTGGAGGATATGATATCCCTTATCAAAAATAATCTGGTGGAGGATTTGACATCTCTTATCAAAAATAATCTGGTTGATGATTTGACATCCCTTATCAAAAAAGATCTGGTTGATGATTTGACATCCCTTATCAAAAATAATATGGTGGAGGATTTGACATCTCTTATCAAAAATAATCTGGTTGATGATTTGACATTCCTTATCAAAAAGGATCTGGTTGATGATTTGACATCCCTTATCAAAAATAATCTGGTGGAGGATTTGATATCCCTTATCAAAAAAGATCTGGTTGATGATTTGACATCCCTTATCAAAAATAATATGGTGGAGGATTTGACATCTCTTATCAAAAATAATCTGGTTGATGATTTGACATTCCTTATCAAAAAGGATCTGGTTGATGATTTGACATCCCTTATCAAAAATAATCTGGTGGAGGATTTGATATCCCTTATCAAAACTAATCTGGTGGAGGATATGATATCCCTTATCAAAAATAATCTGGTGGAGAATTTGACATCCCTTATCAAAAATAATCTGGTGGAGGATTTGACATCTCTTATCAAAAATAATCTGGTTGATGATTTGACATCCCATATCAAAAAGGATCTGGTTGATGATTTGACATCCCTTATAAAAAATAATCTGGTGGAGGATTTGATATCCCTTATCAAAACTAATCTGGTGGAGGATATGATATCCCTTATCAAAACTAATCTGGTGGAGGATTTGATATCCTTTATCAAAACTAATCTGGTGGAGGATATGATATCCCTTATCAAAAATAATCTGGTGGAGGATTTGACATCTCTTATCAAAAATAATCTGGTTGATGATTTGACATCCCTTATCAAAAAAGATCTGGTTGATGATTTGACATCCCTTATCAAAAATAATCTGGTGGAGGATATGACATCTCTTATCAAAAATAATCTGGTGGAGAATTTGATATGCCTTATCAAAACTAATCTGGTGGAGCATATGATATCCCTTATCAAAAATAATCTGGTGGAGGATTTGATATCCCTTATCAAAATAATCTAGCTACTATCGGCAGGGTTGGACATAATACTATCAGGACATGCTTGGACATGGTACTATCGGTACAGGGTTTTACATGCTACTATTGGAATAGGGTTGGACAAGCTACTATTGGGACAGGGTTGGACATGCTACAATTGGGGCAGGGTTGGACATACTATTATCAGGACTCGCTTGGACATGGTACTATCGGTACAGGCTTTGACATGCTACTATTGGAATATGGTTGGACAAGCTACTATCGTTACAGGATTGGATATGCTACTATCGGTACTGGGTTGGACAAGCTACTATTGGGACAGGGTTGGACATGCTACTATCGGTACAGTATTGGACATGTTACCATCGGTACGGGGTTGGATATTCGGACAATAGCTTGGACTGATAGTAACAGTCACCATTGTTTGGTATCGTACGTTAATATTCCAATCAAATTACCTACATTTAATTGCTAACACCTATTGTATGCATTCGATTAATAAATTATTTAACCCCTACAACTGTGTTTAGTCTCATGTTAGTTTGTTGATCGTGATTGATAACTCCTATCAAATGCATGATGGGTAGAAGCTATCAAACGTATTCGATGACATGTTTTGAAAACACTGTTTCATATGGCATTGGTGTACTGTTTCGATATAATGTACCCTAGTTATTTCACAATCTATATATGATTTTATAGAATATATATCATGTTGGTTATTGATAACAGCATAAATATATGCATACATACATACATATATGCATACATACATACATATATGCATACATACATACATATATACATACATACATATAACAGATAATTGCTTAAATGCATGCATACATACATACATACGACAGATAAAAACTTGCTTACATACATACATAAATACATATGAAAGTTAACAGCTTACATATTGTGCATACATACATACATATATACATACATACATTCATTCATTCATTCATACATACATACATACATACAGACAGGTAACAGCTTATTTACATACATACATACATACGACAGATAACGGCTTATATACATACATACGTACATACATACATACGACAGGTAACAGCATACATACATACATACCTTCATACATACATACATACATACATAGTGTTGGGTCTGAAATAAAATCATTCGCTGCATCTATTCTCTTTTGCTTTGCTTTTTCGTTTAATTTTAACAGAAAGCCGATTAATATCCGTGATACGTTATTTTTCATTTTAAATACACTGCTTTTTTATTCTCCATGTCGTGCAATATTTAATCTATCTACAATAGTTTTAAATCATGGAGCAGTTCTCGCAATATTTGTTTTTTTTTATTCTTGCGTTCGTTCTTTTCCTGAACGTTGCATGTTGAAATCAGAGATGGTGAATGTTATTTTTGGTTGACAGATTGAAAATATCAAGGGGGGGGGGGGAGTGGGAGAAATTTGTTAACCTCATCAAGTTACCTGTTGTGTCGTTTTGTAAATGAATTGTTTTGCTAGATGTCTTAGATAAAATAAATGTATTCTCAGAGTATAAAATATTAAAGTTTGAAGAGCTTCTCTCTCTCTCTCTCTCTCTCTCTCTCTCTCTCTCTCTCTCTCTCTCTCTCTCTCTCTCTCTCTCTCTCTCTCTCAAGCATATATTGTGTTAACTGTCGTTATTTTTAATGTTTTCTTTTTTCGGAAATTATTGTCATTTGTTGGACATTTTTTATTTAATTTTTGTTTATATTTCCACGCATATTGAGTATATGAGTAAAATTGAATATCTTGGGAATCATATTATATATATATATATATATATATATATATATATATATATATATATATATATATATATATATATATATATATATATATATATATATATATATATATATGTATATATATATCTATCTATATATATATATATATATATATATATATATATATATATATATATATATATATTCATGTATATATACACATATATACATATATATATATATATAAATATATATATATATATATATATATATATATATACATATATATATCTATCTATCGATCTATTTATCTGTGTATATATATATATGTATATATATATATATATATATATATTTATATATATATATATATATATATATATATATATATATATATATATATATATATATATATATATATATATATGGATAAATATCAACACAACACCGTTTAAATAGAAATAAATTTCTACCTCATACTTGGGATCGAATGCTGGCCCCTTCTAATGAAAGGCCAGGTATATATATATATATATATATATATATATATATATATATATATATATATATATATATATATATATATATATATATATATATATAGTTTTGCATATACAGTAGATATATTCCAATGTCAATTTCCATCTGCTTTGATGAACATCAGAATGCACTGGACTTCGGGAACAAAATGGCGTTTATGTTTATCTGTGGACAGGTGTACGTCAAAACTACTCGACGGATTTTGACGATTTTTTCACCACAGATAGATGTTAAATCGTGAAAAGACCCCTTTCAATTTTGGAGATGATCCGGATTCAGTTCGAGATTCTGATTCAACTTTACATTTTTGAGCATCGACGGTCAACACGTGAAAAGGGTAATGCTCTGTCCGTAGAGTTTAGTAAAAGCCAGGGTCACTCGTTGAAAGTGGGATTGTTTCCACCGTAGACTTATGCGTTTGGGTGATTGGCGTTCATTTTTGTCTCGTTTTAGTGGTGTACTTAGTAGGTTGGATCTTGATTTCACTTTCATGGATAAGTTTTGACAATTGTGCTTCTCTCTCTCTCTCTCTCTCTCTCTCTCTCTCTCTCTCTCTCTCTCTCTCTCTCTCTCTCTCATATATATATATATGATAAATTTTGCACATTTTTACGTGTTTTTCATATTCAAATAAGCCATATATATTTTTGATATATTAATGTCTGGATTCTCTTAACAACCTCGGGATCACAGACCCAGGCGAAATCTCACAAAGACAAGAGCTTGGCTCCGGCCGGGAATCGAACCCTGGTCGGCAAGCTTATATAGACAGTGACTAACCCACTTGGCCACGAACAAAGATAAAAGTCAATGACAATTCTACTGTGCTTATACCTGTCGAATTCAGGTATTTTGTACTTAGAATTGAAATCAACCCATCTTCACCATCGTAGCTAATTGGTAGTTTGTTACTTGGCATTCAATTAATGATAAATTTTGCACATTTTTACGTGTTTTTCATATTCAAATAAGCCATATATATTTTTGATATATTAATGTCTGGATTCTCTTAACAACCTCGGGATCACAGACCCAGGCGAAATCTCACAAAGACAAGAGCTTGGCTCCGGCCGGGAATCGAACCCTGGTCGGCAAGCTTATATAGACAGTGACTAACCCACTTGGCCACGAACAAAGATAAAAGTCAATGACAATTCTACTGTGCTTATACCTGTCGAATTCAGGTATTTTGTACTTAGAATTGAAATCAACCCATCTTCACCATCGTAGCTAATTGGTAGTTTGTTACTTGGCATTCAATTAATGATAAATTTTGCACATTTTTACGTGTTTTTCATATTCAAATAAGCCATATATATTTTTGATATATTAATGTCTGGATTCTCTTAACAACCTCGGGATCACAGACCCAGGCGAAATCTCACAAAGACAAGAGCTTGGCTCCGGCCGGGAATCGAACCCTGGTCGGCAAGCTTATATAGACAGTGACTAACCCACTTGGCCACGAACAAAGATAAAAGTCAATGACAATTCTACTGTGCTTATACCTGTCGAATTCAGGTATTTTGTACTTAGAATTGAAATCAACCCATCTTCACCATCGTAGCTAATTGGTAGTTTGTTACTTGGCATTCAATTAATGATAAATTTTGCACATTTTTACGTGTTTTTCATATTCAAATAAGCCATATATATTTTTGATATATTAATGTCTGGATTCTCTTAACAACCTCGGGATCACAGACCCAGGCGAAATCTCACAAAGACAAGAGCTTGGCTCCGGCCGGGAATCGAACCCTGGTCGGCAAGCTTATATAGACAGTGACTAAGCTGGCCGACCATGGCTTATTTGAATATGAAAAACACGTAAAAATGTGCAAAATTTATCATTAATTGAATGCCAAGTAACAAACTACCAATTAGCTACGATGGTGAAGATGGGTTGATTTCAATTCTAAGTACAAAATACCTGAATTCGACAGGTATAAGCACAGTAGAATTGTCATTGACTTTTATCTTTGTTCGTGGCCAAGTGGGTTAGTCACTGTCTATATAAGCTTGCCAACCAGGGTTCGATTCCCGGCCGGAGCCAAGCTCTTGTCTTTGTGAGATTTCGCCTGGGTCTGTGATCCCGAGGTTGTTAAGAGAATCCAGACATTAATATATCAAAAATATATATGGCTTATTTGAATATGAAAAACACGTAAAAATGTGCAAAATTTATCATTAATTGAATGCCAAGTAACAAACTACCAATTAGCTACGATGGTGAAGATGGGTTGATTTCAATTCTAAGTACAAAATACCTGAATTCGACAGGTATAAGCACAGTAGAATTGTCATTGACTTTTATCTTTGTTCGTGGCCAAGTGGGTTAGTCACTGTCTATATAAGCTTGCCGACCAGGGTTCGATTCCCGGCCGGAGCCAAGCTCTTGTCTTTGTGAGATTTCGCCTGGGTCTGTGATCCCGAGGTTGTTAAGAGAATCCAGACATTAATATATCAAAAATATATATGGCTTATTTGAATATGAAAAACACGTAAAAATGTGCAAAATTTATCATTAATTGAATGCCAAGTAACAAACTACCAATTAGCTACGATGGTGAAGATGGGTTGATTTCAATTCTAAGTACAAAATACCTGAATTCGACAGGTATAAGCACAGTAGAATTGTCATTGACTTTTATCTTTGTTCGTGGCCAAGTGGGTTAGTCACTGTCTATATAAGCTTGCCGACCAGGGTTCGATTCCCGGCCGGAGCCAAGCTCTTGTCTTTGTGAGATTTCGCCTGGGTCTGTGATCCCGAGGTTGTTAAGAGAATCCAGACATTAATATATCAAAAATATATATGGCTTATTTGAATATGAAAAACACGTAAAAATGTGCAAAATTTATCATTAATTGAATGCCAAGTAACAAACTACCAATTAGCTACGATGGTGAAGATGGGTTGATTTCAATTCTAAGTACAAAATACCTGAATTCGACAGGTATAAGCACAGTAGAATTGTCATTGACTTTTATCTTTGTTCGTGGCCAAGTGGGTTAGTCACTGTCTATATAAGCTTGCCGACCAGGGTTCGATTCCCGGCCGGAGCCAAGCTCTTGTCTTTGTGAGATTTCGCCTGGGTCTGTGATCCCGAGGTTGTTAAGAGAATCCAGACATTAATATATCAAAAATATATATGGCTTATTTGAATATGAAAAACACGTAAAAATGTGCAAAATTTATCATTAATTGAATGCCAAGTAACAAACTACCAATTAGCTACGATGGTGAAGATGGGTTGATTTCAATTCTAAGTACAAAATACCTGAATTCGACAGGTATAAGCACAGTAGAATTGTCATTGACTTTTATCTTTGTTCGTGGCCAAGTGGGTTAGTCACTGTCTATATAAGCTTGCCGACCAGGGTTCGATTCCCGGCCGGAGCCAAGCTCTTGTCTTTGTGAGATTTCGCCTGGGTCTGTGATCCCGAGGTTGTTAAGAGAATCCAGACATTAATATATCAAAAATATATATGGCTTATTTGAATATGAAAAACACGTAAAAATGTGCAAAATTTATCATTAATTGAATGCCAAGTAACAAACTACCAATTAGCTACGATGGTGAAGATGGGTTGATTTCAATTCTAAGTACAAAATACCTGAATTCGACAGGTATAAGCACAGTAGAATTGTCATTGACTTTTATCTTTGTTCGTGGCCAAGTGGGTTAGTCACTGTCTATATAAGCTTGCCGACCAGGGTTCGATTCCCGGCCGGAGCCAAGCTCTTGTCTTTGTGAGATTTCGCCTGGGTCTGTGATCCCGAGGTTGTTAAGAGAATCCAGACATTAATATATCAAAAATATATATGGCTTATTTGAATATGAAAAACACGTAAAAATGTGCAAAATTTATCATTAATTGAATGCCAAGTAACAAACTACCAATTAGCTACGATGGTGAAGATGGGTTGATTTCAATTCTAAGTACAAAATACCTGAATTCGACAGGTATAAGCACAGTAGAATTGTCATTGACTTTTATCTTTGTTCGTGGCCAAGTGGGTTAGTCACTGTCTATATAAGCTTGCCGACCAGGGTTCGATTCCCGGCCGGAGCCAAGCTCTTGTCTTTGTGAGATTTCGCCTGGGTCTGTGATCCCGAGGTTGTTAAGAGAATCCAGACATTAATATATCAAAAATATATATGGCTTATTTGAATATGAAAAACACGTAAAAATGTGCAAAATTTATCATTAATTGAATGCCAAGTAACAAACTACCAATTAGCTACGATGGTGAAGATGGGTTGATTTCAATTCTAAGTACAAAATACCTGAATTCGACAGGTATAAGCACAGTAGAATTGTCATTGACTTTTATCTTTGTTCGTGGCCAAGTGGGTTAGTCACTGTCTATATAAGCTTGCCGACCAGGGTTCGATTCCCGGCCGGAGCCAAGCTCTTGTCTTTGTGAGATTTCGCCTGGGTCTGTGATCCCGAGGTTGTTAAGAGAATCCAGACATTAATATATCAAAAATATATATGGCTTATTTGAATATATATATATATATATATATATATATATATATATATATATATATATGTGTGTGTGTGTGTGTGTGTGTGTGTGTGTATATATATATACACACACATATATATATATATATATATATATATATGTATCTGTGTGAATGTGTATATGTATATTTTATGTATATGTTTATATATTTGTGTTTTAAGTATTGCATTGGTCATTTTAGAGTTGAGAAAAACAATTGAAACCTTACACTATAATTATTGCATTAATATTTATGCTAACTGTAAGAAATTCTCTCTCTCTCTCTCTCTCTCTCTCTCTCTCTCTCTCTCTCTCTCTCTCTCTCTCTCTCTCTCTCTCTCTCTCTCTCTCTCTCTCTCTCAACAAAACCAAAGGGTAGTTTTAATTCTTTTCATTTTAACGTAAAGTTGAATAAATAATTGGTATAGAAAGAATGTTTTTCCCATTTCTTTTATGCCCAGAGGATAAAGATATTTTGCAATGAGGATATACCGAGGATCACGGCCCTTTTTATTCGATGTATTAGCGGTAATGTATTTCACAGTATTTTATTCTTGTTTTTCAAGTTGAAAATATATTTATGTTGAAGTAAACAAAACGAAAATTTAAGTTATAAAACAACATTATTATTATTTTTTTTTTTTTGTAAGTAAATGTAGTTTAAGAGTTGTAGTATGACAATGGAACAATATTCAACAGATATTGTAGATTGGAGAACAAAGCCATCAGAAGAATGTTGGGAGTTGAATGGCAGGCCATGATTAGAAATTAAACTATAAGAGAGATTACTCGAGTGCCATATATGGATGAGATCATGGTGAAGGGCTAGATGGAGATGGCTTGGGGATGCTCTTCGCTCTCCTGAAGAGAGATTAGTTCCCCAAGCTTTCAAGTGGGCTCCACAAGACACTAGAAGAGTTAGAAGACCCAGGATTACATGGCTGAGGACTAAGAAGGGTGAAGTAGATAATGAATGGAGAAGTATTTAAATAAAAGCTCAAGATAGAGTCGACTGGTGAAATTTAACTGAGGCCCTTTGTGTCAATAAGCGTAGGAGATGATGATGATGATATATAAACCATTTTATTGTAATAAGAGTTAACACACCGTTATTTCCTTCGAAATGGGACCATTTGTAGTTTATAGAATCAGTTTATTAATGATTTTTTTAAGTGTGAAATTGTTTGCCCTACGCTTATATGTGTGCTTGTGTATATTCCATGTACTTCGAACTTTTTCTTTCATTTTCTCTGTATATTTGATGGATTTTTCAAGTTAAAAAATTAAATTACCTAACTGAGCAGCTTTTATCAACCGTGTGTCACACGATCGTACATAGTTCATTTTGTGTATACCTGTATATTATGCTCGTATCTTCGCTCTTCCCTCGCACTAAAAAGAACCTGAATAAACATGTCTGTTTTTGTCACCGGTAACGGTGTCGGTTTTTAACATGAAATTTCCTGTTGCATTGAGCTTTTGTATATAAAGGAGAGTGTTCAATAATAAACTAACTCAGTTGCTTTCATCCTGCCTTTGAGTCACAACCTTCTGTCGGCCCGTCACAAGCTAAATATTCCACATTTTATACCGTTTTTGAGGCAAGCAACATCATAGTCATTAATTCAAGTATATTTTATGATTTGGATTGTCAATGATTTAATGACCTAGGAATAATGAAGGCTTCTAGGTAGGTCAGTAATTTATTCAAGTGCTAGTGTATATTTTGATTTCGTCATAGAGTATAATACCTTAATATTATTATTATTATTATTATTATTATTATCATTATTATTATTATTATTATTATTATTTTTATTATTCTTTTCGCTAAGACGGGTTTGAGCTTAAGTAAATATCAACATCTTTGATTAGAAACAGGTATTGAATCTCCGAATTTTTCTCTAGACTGTTTACCGAGATTAGGTTCTAGAGCTTAATAGAACAGTACAATCCAACTTGAGGAATTGAAAAGTTAAAATTTTTCCTTCTAAAAACTGAACGGTTTTGATTTTAGCTTGTGCTTTATTATTAATATTATTATTAATGTTATTATTGTTATTATTATTAATATTATTATTATTTTTGTTATTATTATTATTATTATTATTATTATTATTTTTATTGTTATTATTATTATTATTATTATTATTATTATTATTATTATGAAATTACAAAGGCAGCTTACCTATGGTCCCCTGATTATTTTCCAAATGCAACTATAAACACATACTAAGTTACAAGGTCACGAGATTGCAAAACAATAAAAAACCAGAAATCGACATTTATGAAAAAAAGGAAAACCTAATCAGACAGTTCCAAGATGACGGCTTCTCTCTCTCTCTCTCTCTCTCTCTCTCTCTCTCTCTCTCTCTCTCTCTCTCTCTCTCTCAGGGGAAAAAAATGCCATCATGGTTCCTTTGTAAAAAAAAAATAGGGGATTCAAGTTTTCTGGCATGGTTAAGTTCAGTCATTATTAAATATATATATGCGTGTGTATATATATATATATATATATATATATATATATATATATATATATATATATATATACAGTATGTGTATGTATATTTATATATATATATATATTTATATATATATATTTTTTTTTTTTCTAAATATATATATGTATATATGTATATATATATATATATATATATATATATATATATATATATATATATCTATATATATAAATATATATATATATATATATATGTATATATACTCACACACACACACTATATATATATATATATATATATATATATATATATATGTATATATATATATTCAGACAATTGTATTTATTATATAGGAGCTCATGTAAATCAGACAAAGCTAAATCGGGATCATTTCTCTCGCATTCGACTTTATTCGAGTTTTGAAGACTTCTTAGATTTTGTCGATCTCTCTAGGACCTAGGTGTTGGCAGTAACGCCATCTGTGTTCAAAGAGAAAGACTCCGTGATTTGGCTAAAATTTCCTTTTGAAGTTTGGAATCCAATGGTGTACTGTTTGTTTTCTTTCGCTGTTAATCTGTTATTTTAGTAATAGGAGTGTGACGGATTCATGTCAGTTCCCTATATATATATATATATATATATATATATATATATATATATATATATATATATATATATATATATATATATATATATATATATATATATGTATCCGTATATGTATATATATATATATATATATATATATATATATATATATATATATATATATATATATACATATACGGATATATATATATATATATAATTAAAATGTGATAAGGAGCTTTTTTACCTCATATAATGCTGTATACTTATATGTTTGTTTATGTGTTTAAAGTGCTGTCAATTACGTGATAAAAAAACAAAACTCGGATTTAACTTCGTAATGAGACAGTTTTTATTTTTACTATATGCGAGGCAACATATAAGAAATTCTGGAGTTTGGTTCTTTTCCTTTCTCGAAGAAACTAATGTTTTTTTTTTTTTTTTTTTCAAAATAAACTTTTCGGTAAAAGTGTCCAGGATAACTATAGGATGAAAATTGATTAACATTTTACATCGCTAATTGTCTTCTTATTAAAGTTTGCTAATTTGGTAAATGAAAAATTTTCCGTTTTTGATCTGGGATTTTTTTCTAAATGTGTTCTGTCTAATTAATATTATTATTATTATTATTATTATTATTATTATTATTATTATTATTATTATTATTATAGATGGGAATAATGATATAATATATTATTATTATTATTATTATTATTATTATTATTATTATTATAGATAGGAATAAGGATATGAAAGATAATAATGATAAGTATGATTATAGTAGTAATAGAAAATTATTACTATTATGAATTTTCTAATTCTTTTAAATATCATTTTTGTTTTTAGATTTTTTTAATCGCGCACTTTATTCGATAGTAGTAGTAGTAGTAGTAGTAGTAGTAGTAGTAGTAGTAGTAGTAAATTAATGAAAATTTTCATCCATTTTTTTTGACGAAGATATTATTATTATAATTATTATTATTATTATTATTATTATTATTATTATTATTATTATTATTATTATTATTATTGAGAATGAACTGTTACGGTGACGTACATAAGCGATATTATTATTATTATTATTATTATTATTATTATTGCTATTGTTGTTGGTATTATTATTATTATTATTATTATTATTATGGAAAGTGCTCTACCTACAATGAAAACAACCATTTATTAAAAATAAAATAACTAGGTGAATTATAGAAGAGTTTATACTCCATGGCGAGATTTGGGACATTGTTGGAAGTGTGCCTCGGTTGTAGTTCGGGTATATTAACAACAAAGGCTTCTTCTGTCGCTTTGTTCGTAATTAAATCTTAATGAAAACTAATGGAATTTGGGATAGCGCCGGGTAGTGAGCTGGCTCTTACCGCACTTCCATATACACACACACCGAAGTCACGAATAGGTTCCAGATAGGCCTATATCGCTATATCTCGCTTTCT
Source organism: Palaemon carinicauda (assembly GCF_036898095.1). Lineage (NCBI taxonomy): Eukaryota > Metazoa > Arthropoda > Malacostraca > Decapoda > Palaemonidae > Palaemon > Palaemon carinicauda. Next base: position 136,526,142 of record NC_090739.1, read on the forward strand.
GTAGAGAGAGACTCTCTCTCTCTCTCTCTCTCTCTCTCTCTCTCTCTCTCTCTCTCTCTGCGGAATGAAGGAAATGGATTATTAACATAAACTTGTGAGCATTGGTGTTGGGAGAAATGTGATATAGATATAGATATATATATATATATATATATATATATATATATATATATATATATATATATATATATATACATACAGTATATATATATATATATATATATATATATATATATATATATATGTTCATATATATATATGCCTAAACCTCAAGGAAAATGAAAATACTAAATCACTGTTTAATTTTTCCTTATAGTTTCATAGTATCACGTGTCCCTTTGTATTAAACACAATTTATAATATAAATATATATATATATATATATATATATATATATATACATATATATATGTATATATATGAAAATATATTTGTGTGTATATATATATATATATATATATATATATATATATATATACATACATGAATATATCAACTCCTCATATGATTTATAAATGATTCTGGAGTCGAGGAGCGAAAGTGGCAGCAAATGCTATATCATCATAGTTTCTGGGGTTATCATCTGCAAGTGTAAATGTTGATTAAACAAAATATGAATGTCTTGCTAATAGTAGTAGTAGTAGGTTGGCCAGGGCACCAGCCACCCGTTGAGATACTACCGCTAGAGAGTTATGGGGTCCTTTGACTGGCCAGACAATACTACAGTGGATCCTTCTCTCTGGTTACGGTTCACTTTCCCTTTGCCTACACATACACCGAATAGTCTGGCATATTCTTTACAATTCCCCTCTGTCCTCATACACCTGACAACACTGAGATCACCAAACAATTCCTCTTCACCCAAGGGGTTAACTACTGCACTGTAATTGTTCAGTGGCTACTTTCCTCCTGGTAAGGGTAGAAGAGACTCTTTAGTTATGGTAAGCAGCTCTTCTAGGAGAAGGACACTACAAAATCAAACCACTGTTCTCTAGTCTTGGGTAGTGCCATAGTCTCTGTACCATGGTCTTCCACTATCTTGGTTTAGAGTTCTCTTGCTTGAGGATACACTCGGGCACACTATTCTATCTAATTTTTCTTCCTCATGTTTTGTTAAAGTGCTTATAGTTTATTTAGGAGACACTTACTTTAATATTATTCTTAGAATATTTATTTTTTCCTTGTTTCCTTTCCTCACTGGGCTATTTTCCCTGTTGGAGCCATTGGGCTTATAGCATTCTACTTTTCCAACTAGGGGTGTAGCCTAGCAATTAATAATAATAATGATATTAATAGTTCCGATTGTATATGCATATATAAGTATATATGTATGTTTAGTTATAGTTATATACGTGGATATATATATATATATATATATATATATATATATATATATATATATATATATATATATATATATATATATATATATATATCCCTTTCTGAGAGTAGATATATGAACGTGTTAAAAGGGTTTGGGTATCGCCATGATCAGCAATGCTGTACTACTTGGGACCACCCATTTTAGGTTGGTTTGGTGTGAGCGATCAGACAAGTCTCCCAACATTCCCAATCTGCTGTGGCCATCATGGTGATGAAAATGGCCAAACCTTAGACATTGCTATGGACACGTCTGTGAGACTATGCCTGTATTTGTTGTTATAGTGTGCATATGTGTGTGTATATATATATATATATATATATATATATATATATATATATATATATATATATATATATATATATATATATATATATATATTGCTGTGGAACCTTACTTATTCTTATCTTCAGGAAGCAGCTTAGTATTTTCCAGTTGCACATTGGCACTAAATGATCTATCTGTACTCTCTACCAGGTTAAGAGGTCTAACGCCCGTGACTGGTGAACGCCAGACAGGGGTTTGAGTCCCGCTCAAACTTGTTAGTTTCTTTGGTCACTGCAACCTCACCATCCTAGTGAGCTAAAGATG
>NC_090739.1:136533113-136557699 GCF_036898095.1 Palaemon carinicauda
CATATCTAAATACATTGGCCCAAACTAAACAATTCTATGGATTAAATATCATACACTCTATTTTAGAATGCATATAGTCATGTGAAATGTATTCCCATATCTAAATACATTGGCCCAAACTAAATAATTCTGTGGATTAAATATCATACACTCTATTTTAGAATGCATATTAATCATGTGAAATGTATTCCCATATCTAAATACTTTGGCCCAAACTAAACAATTCTATGGATTAAATATCATACACTCTATTTTAGAATGCATATTAATCATGTGAAATGTATTCCCATATCTAAATACATTGGCCCAAACTAAACAATTCTATGGATTAAATATCATACACTCTATTTTAGAATGCATATTAATCATGTGAAATGTATCCCCATATCTAAATACATTGGCCCAAACTAAATAATTCTATGGATTAAATATCATACACTCTATTTTAGAATGCATATTAATCATGTGAAATGTATTCCCATATCTAAATACATTGGCCCAAACTAAACAATTCTATGGATTAAATATCATACACTCTATTTTAGAATGCATATTAATCATGTGAAATGTATCCCCATATCTAAATACATTGGCCAAAACTATAAAATTCTATGGATTAAATATCATACACTCTATTTTAGAATGCATATTAATCATGTGAAATGTATCCCCATATCTAAATACATTGGCCAAAACTATAAAATTCTATGGATTAAATATCATACACTCTATTTTAGAATGCATATTAATCATGTGAAATGTATCCCCATATCTAAATACATTGGCCAAAACTATACAATTCTATGGATTAAATATCATACACTCTATTTTAGAATGCATATTAATCATGTGAAATGTATTCCCATATCTAAATACATTGGCCCAAACTAAACAATTCTATGGATTAAATATCATACACTCTATTTTAGAATGCATATAGTCATGTGAAATGTATTCCCATATCTAAATACATTGGCCCAAACTAAATAATTCTATGGATTAAATATCATACACTCTATTTTAGAATGCATATTAATCATGTGAAATGTATTCCCATATCTAAATACTTTGGCCCAAACTAAACAATTCTATGGATTAAATATCATACACTCTATTTTAGAATGCATATTAATCATGTGAAATGTATTCCCATATCTAAATACATTGGCCCAAACTAAACAATTCTATGGATTAAATATCATACACTCTATTTTAGAATGCATATTAATCATGTGAAATGTATCCCCATATCTAAATACATTGGCCAAAACTATAAAATTCTATGGATTAAATATCATACACTCTATTTTAGAATGCATATTAATCATGTGAAATGTATTCCCATATCTAAATACATTGGCCCAAAACTATACAATTCTATGGATTAAATATCATACACTCTATTTTAGAATGCATATTAATCATGTGAAATGTATCCCCATATCTAAATATATTGGCCCAAACTAAACAATTCTATGGATTAAATATCATACACTCTATTTTAGAATGCATATTAATCATGTGAAATGTATTCCCATATCTAAATACATTGGCCAAAACTATAAAATTCTATGGATTAAATATCATACACTCTATTTTAGAATGCATATTAATCATGTGAAATGTATCCCCATATCTAAATATATTGGCCCAAACTAAACAATTCTATGGATTAAATATCATACACTCTATTTTAGAATGCATATTAATCATGTGAAATGTATCCCCATATCTAAATACATTGGCCCAAACTAAACAATTCTATGGATTAAATATCATACACTCTATTTTAGAATGCATATTAATCATGTGAAATGTATCCCCATATCTAAATACATTGGCCAAAACTATAAAATTCTATGGATTAAATATCATACACTCTATTTTAGAATGCATATTAATCATGTGAAATGTATTCCCATATCTAAATACATTGGCCCAAAACTATACAATTCTATGGATTAAATATCATACACTCTATTTTAGAATGCATATTAATCATGTGAAATGTATCCCCATATCTAAATATATTGGCCCAAACTAAACAATTCTATGGATTAAATATCATACACTCTATTTTAGAATGCATATTAATCATGTGAAATGTATTCCCATATCTAAATACATTGGCCAAAACTATAAAATTCTATGGATTAAATATCATACACTCTATTTTAGAATGCATATTAATCATGTGAAATGTATCCCCATATCTAAATATATTGGCCCAAACTAAACAATTCTATGGATTAAATATCATACACTCTATTTTAGAATGCATATTAATCATGTGAAATGTATCCCCATATCTAAATACATTGGCCCAAACTAAACAATTCTATGGATTAAATATCATACACTCTATTTTAGAATGTATATTAATCATGTGAAATGTATCCCCATATCTAAATACATTGGCCCAAACTAAACAATTCTATGGATTAAATATCATACACTCTATTTTAGAATGCATATTAATCATGTGAAATGTATCCCCATATCTAAATACATTGGCCCAAACTAAACAATTCTATGGATTAAATATCATACACTCTATTTTAGAATGCATATTAATCATGTGAAATGTATTCCCATATCTAAATACATTGGCCCAAACTAAATAATTCTATGGATTAAATATCATACACTCTATTTTAGAATGTATATTAATCATGTGAAATGTATTCCCATATCTAAATACATTGGCCCAAACTAAACAATTCTATGGATTAAATATCATACACTCTATTTTAGAATGCATATAGTCATGTGAAATGTATTCCCATATCTAAATACATTGGCCCAAACTAAATAATTCTATGGATTAAATATCATACACTCTATTTTAGAATGCATATTAATCATGTGAAATGTATCCCCATATCTAAATACATTGGCCCAAACTAAACAATTCTATGGATTAAATATCATACACTCTATTTTAGAATGCATATTAATCATGTGAAATGTATCCCCATATCTAAATACATTGGCCCAAACTAAACAATTCTATGGATTAAATATCATACACTCTATTTTAGAATGCATATAGTCATGTGAAATGTATTCCCATATCTAAATACATTGGCCCAAACTAAACAATTCTATGGATTAAATATCATACACTCTATTTTAGAATGCATATTAATCATGTGAAATGTATTCCCATATCTAAATACTTTGGCCCAAACTAAACAATTCTATGGATTAAATATCATACACTCTATTTTAGAATGCATATTAATCATGTGAAATGTATCCCCATATCTAAATACATTGGCCCAAACTAAACAATTCTATGGATTAAATATCATACACTCTATTTTAGAATGCATATAGTCATGTGAAATGTATTCCCATATCTAAATACATTGGCCCAAAACTATACAATTCTATGGATTAAATATCATACACTCTATTTTAGAATGCATATTAATCATGTGAAATGTATTCCCATATCTAAATACATTGGCCCAAACTAAATAATTCTATGGATTAAATATCATACACTCTATTTAGAATGCATATTAATCATGTGAAATGTATTCCCATATTTAAATACATTGGCCCAAACTAAACAATTCTATGGATTAAATATCATACACTCTATTTTAGAATGCATATAGTCATGTGAAATGTATTCCCATATCTAAATACATTGGCCCAAACTAAATAATTCTATGGATTAAATATCATACACTCTATTTTAGAATGCATATTAATCATGTGAAATGTATTCCCATATCTAAATACATTGGCCAAAACTATAAAATTCTATGGATTAAATATCATACACTCTATTTTAGAATGTATATTAATCATGTGAAATGTATCCCCATATCTAAATACATTGGCCCAAACTATACAATTCTATGGATTAAATATCATACACTCTATTTTAGAATGCATATTAATCATGTGAAATGTATTCCCATATCTAAATACATTGGCCAAAACTATAAAATTCTATGGATTAAATATCATACACTCTATTTTAGAATGCATATTAATCATGTGAAATGTATTCCCATATCTAAATACATTGGCCCAAACTAAATAATTCTATGGATTAAATATCATACACTCTATTTTAGAATGCATATTAATCATGTGAAATGTATTCCCATATCTAAATACATTGGCCAAAACTATAAAATTCTATGGATTAAATATCATACACTCTATTTTAGAATGCATATTAATCATGTGAAATGTATTCCCATATCTGAATACATTGGCCCAAACTAAACAATTCTATGGATTAAATATCATACACTCTATTTTAGAATGCATATTAATCATGTGAAATGTATTCCCATATCTAAATACATTGGCCCAAACTATACAATTCTATGGATTAAATATCATACACTCTATTTTAGAATGCATATTAATCATGTGAAATGTATTCCCATATCTAAATACATTGGCCCAAACTAAACAATTCTATGGATTAAATATCATACACTCTATTTTAGAATGCATATTAATCATGTGAAATGTATCCCCATATCTAAATACATTGGCCAAAACTATAAAATTCTATGGATTAAATATCATACACTCTATTTTAGAATGCATATTAATCATGTGAAATGTATTCCCATATCTAAATACATTGGCCCAAAACTATACAATTCTATGGATTAAATATCATACACTCTATTTTAGAATGCATATTAATCATGTGAAATGTATCCCCATATCTAAATATATTGGCCCAAACTAAACAATTCTATGGATTAAATATCATACACTCTATTTTAGAATGCATATTAATCATGTGAAATGTATCCCCATATCTAAATACATTGGCCCAAACTAAACAATTCTATGGATTAAATATCATACACTCTATTTTAGAATGCATATTAATCATGTGAAATGTATCCCCATATCTAAATATATTGGCCCAAACTAAACAATTCTATGGATTAAATATCATACACTCTATTTTAGAATGCATATTAATCATGTGAAATGTATTCCCATATCTAAATACATTGGCCCAAACTAAACAATTCTATGGATTAAATATCATACACTCTATTTTAGAATGTATATTAATCATGTGAAATGTATTCCCATATCTAAATACATTGGCCCAAACTAAACAATTCTATGGATTAAATATCATACACTCTATTTTAGAATGCATATTAATCATGTGAAATGTATCCCCATATCTAAATACATTGGCCCAAACTAAACAATTCTATGGATTAAATATCATACACTCTATTTTAGAATGCATATAGTCATGTGAAATGTATTCCCATATCTAAATACATTGGCCCAAACTAAATAATTCTATGGATTAAATATCATACACTCTATTTTAGAATGCATATTAATCATGTGAAATGTATTCCCATATCTAAATACATTGGCCCAAACTAAATAATTCTATGGATTAAATATCATACACTCTATTTAGAATGCATATTAATCATGTGAAATGTATTCCCATATTTAAATACATTGGCCCAAACTAAACAATTCTATGGATTAAATATCATACACTCTATTTTAGAATGCATATAGTCATGTGAAATGTATTCCCATATCTAAATACATTGGCCAAAACTATAAAATTCTATGGATTAAATATCATACACTCTATTTTAGAATGCATATTAATCATGTGAAATGTATTCCCATATCTGAATACATTGGCCCAAACTAAACAATTCTATGGATTAAATATCATACACTCTATTTTAGAATGCATATTAATCATGTGAAATGTATCCCCATATCTAAATACATTGGCCCAAACTAAACAATTCTATGGATTAAATATCATACACTCTATTTTAGAATGCATATTAATCATGTGAAATGTATTCCCATATCTAAATACATTGGCCCAAACTAAATAATTCTATGGATTAAATATCATACACTCTATTTTAGAATGTATATTAATCATGTGAAATGTATTCCCATATCTAAATACATTGGCCCAAACTAAACAATTCTATGGATTAAATATCATACACTCTATTTTAGAATGCATATTAATCATGTGAAATGTATTCCCATATCTAAATACTTTGGCCCAAACTAAACAATTCTATGGATTAAATATCATACACTCTATTTTAGAATGCATATTAATCATGTGAAATGTATTCCCATATCTAAATACTTTGGCCCAAACTAAACAATTCTATGGATTAAATATCATACACTCTATTTTAGAATGCATATTAATCATGTGAAATGTATTCCCATATCTAAATACATTGGCCCAAACTAAACAATTCTATGGATTAAATATCATACACTCTATTTTAGAATGTATATTAATCATGTGAAATGTATTCCCATATCTAAATACATTGGCCCAAACTAAACAATTCTATGGATTAAATATCATACACTCTATTTTAGAATGCATATTAATCATGTGAAATGTATCCCCATATCTAAATACATTGGCCCAAACTAAACAATTCTATGGATTAAATATCATACACTCTATTTTAGAATGCATATAGTCATGTGAAATGTATTCCCATATCTAAATACATTGGCCCAAACTAAATAATTCTATGGATTAAATATCATACACTCTATTTTAGAATGCATATTAATCATGTGAAATGTATTCCCATATCTAAATACATTGGCCCAAACTAAATAATTCTATGGATTAAATATCATACACTCTATTTAGAATGCATATTAATCATGTGAAATGTATTCCCATATTTAAATACATTGGCCCAAACTAAACAATTCTATGGATTAAATATCATACACTCTATTTTAGAATGCATATAGTCATGTGAAATGTATTCCCATATCTAAATACATTGGCCCAAACTAAATAATTCTATGGATTAAATATCATACACTCTATTTTAGAATGCATATTAATCATGTGAAATGTATTCCCATATCTAAATACATTGGCCAAAACTATAAAATTCTATGGATTAAATATCATACACTCTATTTTAGAATGTATATTAATCATGTGAAATGTATCCCCATATCTAAATACATTGGCCCAAACTATACAATTCTATGGATTAAATATCATACACTCTATTTTAGAATGCATATTAATCATGTGAAATGTATTCCCATATCTAAATACATTGGCCAAAACTATAAAATTCTATGGATTAAATATCATACACTCTATTTTAGAATGCATATTAATCATGTGAAATGTATTCCCATATCTAAATACATTGGCCCAAACTAAATAATTCTATGGATTAAATATCATACACTCTATTTTAGAATGCATATTAATCATGTGAAATGTATTCCCATATCTAAATACATTGGCCAAAACTATAAAATTCTATGGATTAAATATCATACACTCTATTTTAGAATGCATATTAATCATGTGAAATGTATTCCCATATCTGAATACATTGGCCCAAACTAAACAATTCTATGGATTAAATATCATACACTCTATTTTAGAATGCATATTAATCATGTGAAATGTATTCCCATATCTAAATACATTGGCCCAAACTATACAATTCTATGGATTAAATATCATACACTCTATTTTAGAATGCATATTAATCATGTGAAATGTATTCCCATATCTAAATACATTGGCCCAAACTAAACAATTCTATGGATTAAATATCATACACTCTATTTTAGAATGCATATTAATCATGTGAAATGTATCCCCATATCTAAATACATTGGCCAAAACTATAAAATTCTATGGATTAAATATCATACACTCTATTTTAGAATGCATATTAATCATGTGAAATGTATTCCCATATCTAAATACATTGGCCCAAAACTATACAATTCTATGGATTAAATATCATACACTCTATTTTAGAATGCATATTAATCATGTGAAATGTATCCCCATATCTAAATATATTGGCCCAAACTAAACAATTCTATGGATTAAATATCATACACTCTATTTTAGAATGCATATTAATCATGTGAAATGTATTCCCATATCTAAATACATGGCCCAAACTAAACAATTCTATGGATTAAATATCATACACTCTATTTTAGAATGCATATTAATCATGTGAAATGTATCCCCATATCTAAATACATTGGCCAAAACTATACAATTCTATGGATTAAATATCATACACTCTATTTTAGAATGCATATTAATCATGTGAAATGTATTCCCATATCTAAATACATTGGCCCAAACTAAACAATTCTATGGATTAAATATCATACACTCTATTTTAGAATGCATATTAATCATGTGAAATGTATCCCCATATCTAAATATATTGGCCCAAACTATACAATTCTATGGATTAAATATCATACACTCTATTTTAGAATGCATATTAATCATGTGAAATGTATCCCCATATCTAAATACATTGGCCAAAACTATACAATTCTATGGATTAAATATCATACACTCTATTTTAGAATGCATATTAATCATGTGAAATGTATTCCCATATCTAAATACATTGGCCCAAACTAAACAATTCTATGGATTAAATATCATACACTCTATTTTAGAATGCATATTAATCATGTGAAATGTATCCCCATATCTAAATATATTGGCCCAAACTATACAATTCTATGGATTAAATATCATACACTCTATTTTAGAATGCATATTAATCATGTGAAATGTATTCCCATATCTAAATACATTGGCCCAAACTATACAATTCTATGGATTAAATATCATACACTCTATTTTAGAATGCATATTAATCATGTGAAATGTATCCCCATATCTAAATACATTGGCCCAAACTATACAATTCTATGGATTAAATATCATACACTCTATTTTAGAATGCATATTAATCATGTGAAATGTATCCCCATATCTAAATATATTGGCCCAAACTATACAATTCTATGGATTAAATATCATACACTCTATTTTAGAATGCATATTAATCATGTGAAATGTATCCCCATATCTAAATACATTGGCCAAAACTATACAATTCTATGGATTAAATATCATACACTCTATTTTAGAATGCATATTAATCATGTGAAATGTATCCCCATATCTAAATACATTGGCCAAAACTATAAAATTCTATGGATTAAATATCATACACTCTATTTTAGAATGCATATTAATCATGTGAAATGTATTCCCATATCTAAATACATTGGCCAAAACTATACAATTCTATGGATTAAATATCATACACTCTATTTTAGAATGCATATTAATCATGTGAAATGTATCCCCATATCTAAATACATTGGCCAAAACTATAAAATTCTATGGATTAAATATCATACACTCTATTTTAGAATGCATATTAATCATGTGAAATGTATTCCCATATCTAAATACATTGGCCCAAACTATACAATTCTATGGATTAAATATCATACACTCTATTTTAGAATGCATATTAATCATGTGAAATGTATCCCCATATCTAAATACATTGGCCAAAACTAAATAATTCTATGGATTAAATATCATACACTCTATTTTAGAATGCATATTAATCATGTGAAATGTATCCCCATATCTAAATACATTGGCCAAAACTATAAAATTCTATGGATTAAATATCATACACTCTATTTTAGAATGCATATTAATCATGTGAAATGTATTCCCATATCTAAATACATTGGCCAAAACTATACAATTCTATGGATTAAATATCATACACTCTATTTTAGAATGCATATTAATCATGTGAAATGTATCCCCATATCTAAATACATTGGCCAAAACTATAAAATTCTATGGATTAAATATCATACACTCTATTTTAGAATGCATATTAATCATGTGAAATGTATTCCCATATCTAAATACATTGGCCCAAACTATACAATTCTATGGATTAAATATCATACACTCTATTTTAGAATGCATATTAATCATGTGAAATGTATCCCCATATCTAAATACATTGGCCCAAACTAAACAATTCTATGGATTAAATATCATACACTCTATTTTAGAATGCATATTAATCATGTGAAATGTATTCCCATATCTAAATACATTGGCCCAAACTAAACAATTCTATGGATTAAATATCATACACTCTATTTTAGAATGCATATAGTCACGTGAAATGTATTCCCATATCTAAATACATTGGCCCAAACTAAATAATTCTATGGATTAAATATCATACACTCTATTTTAGAATGCATATTAATCATGTGAAATGTATCCCCATATCTAAATACATTGGCCAAAACTATAAAATTCTATGGATTAAATATCATACACTCTATTTTAGAATGCATATTAATCATGTGAAATGTATTCCCATATCTAAATACATTGGCCCAAACTAAACAATTCTATGGATTAAATATCATACACTCTATTTTAGAATGCATATTAATCATGTGAAATGTATTCCCATATCTAAATACATTGGCCCAAAACTATACAATTCTATGGATTAAATATCATACTCTCTATTTTAGAATGCATATTAATCATGTGAAATGTATCCCCATATCTAAATACATTGGCCAAAACTATAAAATTCTATGGATTAAATATCATACACTCTATTTTAGAATGCATATTAATCATGTGAAATGTATCCCCATATCTAAATACATTGGCCAAAACTATACAATTCTATGGATTAAATATCATACACTCTATTTTAGAATGCATATTAATCATGTGAAATGTATCCCCATATCTAAATACATTGGCCAAAACTATAAAATTCTATGGATTAAATATCATACACTCTATTTTAGAATGCATATTAATCATGTGAAATGTATTCCCATATCTAAATACATTGGCCCAAAACTATACAATTCTATGGATTAAATATCATACTCTCTATTTTAGAATGCATATTAATCATGTGAAATGTATCCCCATATCTAAATACATTGGCCAAAACTATAAAATTCTATGGATTAAATATCATACACTCTATTTTAGAATGCATATTAATCATGTGAAATGTATCCCCATATCTAAATACATTGGCCAAAACTATACAATTCTATGGATTAAATATCATACACTCTATTTTAGAATGCATATTAATCATGTGAAATGTATCCCCATATCTAAATACATTGGCCAAAACTATAAAATTCTATGGATTAAATATCATACACTCTATTTTAGAATGCATATTAATCATGTGAAATGTATTCCCATATCTAAATACATTGGCCCAAACTAAACAATTCTATGGATTAAATATCATACACTCTATTTTAGAATGCATATTAATCATGTGAAATGTATTCCCATATCTAAATACATTGGCCCAAACTAAACAATTCTATGGATTAAATATCATACACTCTATTTTAGAATGCATATTAATCATGTGAAATGTATCCCCATATCTAAATACATTGGCCAAAACTATAAAATTCTATGGATTAAATATCATACACTCTATTTTAGAATGCATATTAATCATGTGAAATGTATTCCCATATCTAAATACATTGGCCCAAACTAAACAATTCTATGGATTAAATATCATACACTCTATTTTAGAATGCATATTAATCATGTGAAATGTATCCCCATATCTAAATACATTGGCCAAAACTATAAAATTCTATGGATTAAATATCATACACTCTATTTTAGAATGCATATTAATCATGTGAAATGTATTCCCATATCTAAATACATTGGCCCAAACTAAACAATTCTATGGATTAAATATCATACACTCTATTTTAGAATGCATATTAATCATGTGAAATGTATTCCCATATCTAAATACTTTGGCCCAAACTAAACAATTCTATGGATTAAATATCATACACTCTATTTTAGAATGCATATTAATCATGTGAAATGTATTCCCATATCTAAATACATTGGCCCAAAACTATACAATTCTATGGATTAAATATCATACACTCTATTTTAGAATGCATATTAATCATGTGAAATGTATCCCCATATCTAAATACATTGGCCAAAACTATACAATTCTATGGATTAAATATCATACACTCTATTTTAGAATGCATATTAATCATGTGAAATGTATCCCCATATCTAAATACATTGGCCAAAACTATACAATTCTATGGATTAAATATCATACTCTCTATTTTAGAATGCATATTAATCATGTGAAATGTATTCCCATATCTAAATACATTGGCCCAAACTAAACAATTCTATGGATTAAATATCATACACTCTATTTTAGAATGTATATAGTCATGTGAAATGTATCCCCATATCTAAATACATTGGCCCAAACTAAACAATTCTATGGATTAAATATCATACACTCTATTTTAGAATGCATATTAATCATGTGAAATGTATTCCCATATCTAATTACATTAGCCAAAACTAAATAATTCTATAGATTAAATATCATACACTCTATTTTAGAATGCATATTAATCATGTGAAATGTATCCCCATATCTAAATATATTGGCCCAAACTAAACAATTCTATGGATTAAATATCATACACTCTATTTTAGAATGCATATTAATCATGTGAAATGTATTCCCATATCTAAATACATTGGCCCAAACTAAACAATTCTATGGATTAAATATCATACACTCTATTTTAGAATGTATATAGTCATGTGAAATGTATCCCCATATCTAAATACATTGGCCCAAACTAAACAATTCTATGGATTAAATATCATACACTCTATTTTAGAATGCATATTAATCATGTGAAATGTATTCCCATATCTAAATACATTGGCCCAAACTAAACAATTCTATGGATTAAATATCATACACTCTATTTTAGAATGTATATAGTCATGTGAAATGTATCCCCATATCTAAATACATTGGCCCAAACTAAACAATTCTATGGATTAAATATCATACACTCTATTTTAGAATGCATATTAATCATGTGAAATATATTCCCATATCTAAATATATTGGCCCAAACTAAACAATTCTATGGATTAAATATCATACACTCTATTTTAGAATGTATATAGTCATGTGAAATGTATCCCCATATCTAAATACATTGGCCCAAACTAAATAATTCTATGGATTAAATATCATACACTCTATTTTAGAATGCATATTAATCATGTGAAATGTATTCCCATATCTAAATACATTGGCCCAAAACTATACAATTCTATGGATTAAATATCATACACTCTATTTTAGAATGCATATTAATCATGTGAAATGTATCCCCATATCTAAATACATTGGCCAAAACTAAACAATTCTATGGATTAAATATCATACACTCTATTTTAGAATGCATATTAATCATGTGAAATGTATCCCCATATCTAAATACATTGGCCAAATCTATAAAATTCTATGGATTAAATATCATACACTCTATTTTAGAATGCATATTAATCATGTGAAATGTATCCCCATATCTAAATACATTGGCCCAAACTAAATAATTCTATGGATTAAATATCATACACTCTATTTTAGAATGCATATTAATCATGTGAAATGTATTCCTATATCTAATTACATTGGCCAAAACTAAATAATTCTATGGATTAAATATCATACACTCTATTTTAGAATGCATATTAATCATGTGAAATGTATCCCCATATCTAAATACATTGGCCCAAACTAAACAATTCTATGGATTAAATATCATACACTCTATTTTAGAATGCATATTAATCATGTGAAATGTATTCCCATATCTAAATACATTGGCCCAAAACTATACAATTCTATGGATTAAATATCATACACTCTATTTTAGAATGCATATTAATCATGTGAAATGTATCCCCATATCTAAATACATTGGCCCAAACTAAATAATTCTATGGATTAAATATCATACACTCTATTTTAGAATGCATATTAATCATGTGAAATGTATCCCCATATCTAAATACATTGGCCCAAACTAAATAATTCTATGGATTAAATATCATACACTCTATTTTAGAATGCATATTAATCATGTGAAATGTATCCCCATATCTAATTACATTGGCCAAAACTAAATAATTCTATGGATTAAATATCATACACTCTATTTTAGAATGCATATTAATCATGTGAAATGTATCCCCATATCTAAATACATTGGCCCAAACTAAATAATTCTATGGATTAAATATCATACACTCTATTTTAGAATGCATATTAATCATGTGAAATGTATCCCCATATCTAAATACATTGGCCCAAACTAAACAATTCTATGGATTAAATATCATACACTCTATTTTAGAATGCATATTAATCATGTGAAATGTATCCCCATATCTAAATATATTGGCCCAAACTAAACAATTCTATGGATTAAATATCATACACTCTATTTTAGAATGCATATTAATCATGTGAAATGTATCCCCATATCTAAATACATTGGCCCAAACTAAATAATTCTATGGATTAAATATCATACACTCTATTTTAGAATGCATATTAATCATGTGAAATGTATCCCCATATCTAAATACATTGGCCCAAACTAAATAATTCTATGGATTAAATATCATACACTCTATTTTAGAATGCATATTAATCATGTGAAATGTATCCCCATATCTAAATACATTGGCCCAAACTAAATAATTCTATGGATTAAATATCATACACTCTATTTTAGAATGCATATTAATCATGTGAAATGTATTCCCATATCTAAATACATTGGCCCAAACTATACAATTCTATGGATTAAATATCATACACTCTATTTTAGAATGCATATTAATCATGTGAAATGTATTCCCATATCTAAATACATTGGCCCAAACTAAACAATTCTATGGATTAAATATCATACACTCTATTTTAGAATGCATATTAATCATGTGAAATGTATTCCCATATCTAAATACATTGGCCCAAACTAAATAATTCTATGGATTAAATATCATACACTCTATTTTAGAATGCTTATTAATCATGTGAAATGTATCCCCATATCTAAATACATTGGCCCAAACTAAATAATTCTATGGATTAAATATCATACACTCTATTTTAGAATGCTTATTAATCATGTGAAATGTATCCCCATATCTAAATACATTGGCCCAAACTAAATAATTCTATGGATTAAATATCATACACTCTATTTTAGAATGCTTATTAATCATGTGAAATGTATCCCCATATCTAAATACATTGGCCCAAACTAAATAATTCTATGGATTAAATATCATACACTCTATTTTAGAATGCATGTAGTCCTGGGAAATGTATCACCATTTCTAAATAAATTTCCCCCCTAACTAAACAATTTTATGGATTATATATCATAAATTCCCTTTACATATCTAAAGTTCACTTTTAGAACATACACTATCTTTATTTTCATTTTTGCATTATTTTTTCGATTCATCAAAATTGTAACTTATTTTTTTTTTTCTGGCCGTTATGACTTATGATTAATTTCACTTCCGCCTTTCATGTTTGCGCAATTTTTATTCCTTATGCGAATGTTATCGAAAGTCAAAAAAACATTTTAGTGTTGAAACATTTACATTGTCTTAAAAGGGAGATGTTAACTGCACAATTTTATTTACTTTGAGAATAAAAGAAAATTGAGTTTTAGTCCATTTGGGGAAACAGATTTATTACACCGATATTCTTTTAGTATTATTATGTAATTCCAGTAAATCTTCGCTTTTCAGTTTTGTAAAAGAATAGAAAGATCTCAATTATTAATTGTATCATCCCTGAGAAAAGTATATATATATATATATATATATATATATATATATATATATATATATATATATATATATATATGTAGATATATAATTTATTTATATATATTTATACACATATTTATACATACATATATATGCACATATATATATATATATATATATATATACATTTGTATATATATAATATACATATATATATATATATATATATATATATATATATATATATATATGTATATATATATACACATCTGTGTATATATATATATATATATATATTTATTTATGTATATATATATATATATATATATGTATGTGTCTATATATATATATATATATATATATATATATATATATATATACATTTGTATATATATAATATACATATATATATATATATATATATATATATATATATATATATATGTATATATATACACATCTGTATATATATATATATATATATATATATATATATATATATATATGAAATGCCCCATTTTTACAGAAAAAAAAACCGTCATTAGAGTACCTCTATAGCATAGTGGGCTAAGAGGTGCTTGGTAATTCTGGTGAAATTCAGTTTAAACAGATTATTTGTAGCGCCTAATAAAAAGAAATATCTAAAACAACCGTCTTTTCAAGAACCTGCCTGTCGTATGTAATGTAGATTTCAACACTGCGGAAAATATGGATTTTTATTCTTGCAATTGCAACAGGATCTTCCGCTTTCACTTGACTGGATTTGCTTTTAGGATAACTTTCATACCAAATGGATTAGCTCTTTTTTTTTTTTTTTTTTTTTTTTTTTTTCAAAATCTGTCGTCTTCATGATTATGATCAATAATAACCATTATGCGTATTGTTTTATATGCGTTCTTATGACAAATACAGCAACGTGATTTATGAAAAAAAAGATTACTAGTTTCATTTCCATATATCTTTAAGCATATATTTGTTTCAGGGTGTCAATGTTTAATGATATACCCTTTGCTAGAAATTCAATATATGGTATCACTCGCACACCCTAAGTATTAAGAGAGTATTATCCGTATTGAGAAGTCTGTGTGAAAGAAATGGTGAATTTCCTGTATATTTTTTTTTTCCAATATATTTTTTGTATTTCAAACTGCCTTCTGTTATCCGATGATGGTACTGTAGCCTCTTACCATAATGAAAAATGTAATGATCATGGTTACTTTTAGTTCTTTTTTGTTAATATTCTCTCTTTTCTTTTCCTTTTTGTATGGCATTTTATTCTATCAGTTAAGAGGTACGAATGCTGTGAGCCAGCCACTTCATATATCATCTGAAAATCGTCGAATCGCCTTAATCTCTCTCTCTCTCTCTCTCTCTCTCTCTCTCTCTCTCTCTCTCTCTCTCTCTCTCTCTCTCTCTCTCTCTCTCTCTATATATATATATATATATATATATATATATATATATATTTGCATATGTATATCATCATCATCATCATCATTATCATCATCATTATCATGATGATGATGATCTCCTCCTACGCCTATTGACGCAATGGGCCTCGGTTAGATTTCGACAGTCGTCTATATCTTGAGCTTTTGATATAAAATTCTCCATTCGTCATATATATATATATATATATATATATATATATATATATATATATATATATATGTATATATATGTTTGTATGTGTTTATATATTGTTAATATACATATGTTTGTATATGTATATGTATTGTTAATATACATATATATACTCTGTGTGTATATATACTTATACAAGCTTATAAAGAAATATATATATGTATGTGTTTGATTAAACATAAAGCGTGTTTTTCTCGTACGCTTTTGTATATTTCTATATGTATGAAGTCTAGATGTAGAGCTGCTGTTGGCGCTTTCTTGCGTTTGCGCTTCTTTGGCATTTACCGCTTTATAGATCTTAAGATAAAATATTACATATTATTATTATTATTATTATTATTATTATTATTATTATTATTATTATTACTTGCTAAGCTACAACCC
Source organism: Palaemon carinicauda (assembly GCF_036898095.1). Lineage (NCBI taxonomy): Eukaryota > Metazoa > Arthropoda > Malacostraca > Decapoda > Palaemonidae > Palaemon > Palaemon carinicauda. Next base: position 136,550,749 of record NC_090739.1, read on the forward strand.
TAGTTGGAAAAGCAAGATGCTATAAGCCCATGGGCTCCAACGGGGAAAATAGCCCTGTGAGGAAAGCAAACAAGGAAAACCTTCAAATAATAAGAGGAATAGAAATATGACAGAATTGTTTTCCCGAATGTACCCTCATATCAAACTACTTTCCCGTATTTGTCTCTTTTTGAGAATCTAATCACGAAGTAAAAATAGACTTTTATATCGTAATTTTCCCTCACTTGCTATTTAATATTCTATTCAAGTAGACTTGAGGATCTCAATTTATCCAAACTCGCTATTTAATTTTCTATTCCCATAGACTGTGGATCGTAATTTATCCGAATTCGCAACTTAATTTTCTATTCTTATAGACTTTGGATCGTAATTTATTTAAACTCGCTATTTAATTTTCTATTCTTATAGACTTTGGATCGTAATTTATTTAAACTCGCTATTTAATTTTCTATTCTTATAGACTTTGGATCGTAATTTATTTAAACTTGCTATTAGATTTTCTATTCTTATAGAGTTTGGATCGTAATTTATTTAAACTCGCTATTTAATTTTCTATTCTTATAGACTTTGGATCGTAATTTATTTAAACTCACTATTTAATTTTCTATTCTTATAGAGTGTGGATCGTGATTTATCCAAACTCGCTATTTGATTTTCTATTCAAGTAGACTTTGGATCGTAATTTATTTAAACTCACTATATAATTTTCTATTCCAGTAGACTTTGGATCATAATTTATCCAAACTCGCTATTTAATTTTCTATTCTCATAGACTGTGGATCGTGATTTATCCAAACTCGCTATATAAATTTCTATTCCCATAGACTTTGCATTGTAATTTAACCAAACTCGCTATTGAATATTCTATTTCAATAGACTGAGGATCTTGATTTATCCAAACTTGCTATTTAATATTCTATTCCAGTAGACTTTGGATCGTAATTTATCCAAACTCGCTATTTAATATTCTATTCCAGTGGACTTTGGATCGTAATTTATCCAAACTCGCTATTAAATATTCTATTCCAGTAGTCTGTGGAGCGTAATTTATCCAAAGCTATTTAATATTCAATTCTAGTAGACTTCGGATCGTAATTTATCCAAACTCGCCATTTAATTTTGTATTCCAATAGACTTTGGATCGTAATTTATCCAAACTCGCCATTTAATTTTCTATTCCAATAGACTTTGTATCGGAATTTATCCAAACTCGCCATTTAATTTTCTATTCCAATAGACTTTGGATCGTAATTTATCCAAACTCGCCATTTAATTTTCGATTCCAATAGACTTTGTATCGTAATTTATCCAAACTCGCCATTTAATTTTCTATTCCAATTAACTTTGTATCGTAGTTTATCTAAACTCGACATTTAATTTCTATTTCAATAGACTTTGTATCGTAGTTTATCCAAACTCAATATTTAATTTTAATTCCAATTGACACTACATCACATCGTGCTTTTCTTTGGAATTTCATTAAAAAAGAAATAGTATCTAAATCTAGCATTTACGCCCCCCTTTTTTTTCTTTTTCTATTTCGTTATCGTAGTCAGACCACAGGATCCTTCCCGTTTTCCTAGGATATTTCGCTTCTTATTTTAATAGGATCCTCCTGCCTTCTTTAATGGGACTTCCAATAAAGAGGTTTAACTTTACCGATTCGAAGTTTGACGTCTTTCCTTTCATCTTTTTGACCGTGATGTCGACCAGCGATATGGCTTGATCGTTATATATATATATATATATATATATATATATATATATATATATATATATATATATATATATATATATATATATATATATATATATATATATATATATATATATATATATATATATATAAAGTTTATATATAGATGATTTTCCATCAGGAGAAACTCTCCTCATTTTGGATACATTACTGTGTAATGTGTGTTACTTTATCTTCATTTTGGTTCTACAATTTTTTTTACAATTCAATAAGAATGATTAGAGGAACATTACGATAATACTTTGAAGATAATGATTTGGGAATTTGATATTATTATTATTATTATTATTATTATTATTATTATTATTATTATTATTATTATTATTATTATTATCATAGGTCTGGCTGAAAATTCTTATTAATTTTCCAAATTTCTGTCTCCGATTGTAATCTCTATATATGTGAGTAAAAGGTATAGAATAGAGATTAATTAGTTGACAAGCCAATATGGACTCCACTCTGTCCATGATAGATATTATTTTTGGGTGGTCGTATTGGTCATTCTGCCTTTATTCCCTCTTAAAGATCTCCCCATTTGTGCTGTGTCGCTGATCGCCTCCCTGGGCCAAGCGCTAGGTCATATAGCATAGAATAATTTTATGGATAAAGCCTTTCATATACAGTATATATATATATATATATATATATATATATATATGTATATATATATATATATATATATATGTGTGTATATATATATACACATATATATAACCTGGTGTTCCCTGACTATTACAGTTTTGTTGATATATATATATATATATATATATATATATATATATATATATATATATATATTATATATATATATATATATATATATATACCAGGTAATATATATATATATATATATATATATATATATATATATATTTATATTACCAGGTATATATTTATATATATATATAAATATATATATATATATAAATATATATATATATATATATATATATATATATATATATATATATATATATATATATATATATATATATATATATATATATATATATATATATATATATATCAACAAAACTGTAATAGTCAGGGAACACCCTTACTAGGTAGATTTTCTGTGAGTGATCAAATTAAAGTCTCCAACCATAACCAATCTGCAGTTGGATTCCGTGGTGATGAAAACTGGCCAAACCCCAGATAGGAATAGATACATGTCTGAGGCTTTTGTCCTGCAGTGCACTAGAAACGGTTGCATTATTTCTGTTTTTGTTGGGTGTTTATAATTTATATATATATATATATATATATATATATATATATATATATATATATATATATATATATATATATATATATATATATATATATATATATATAATATTGAAACTAGGCATTTTTGTAAAGGAATTACGCCGTTTCAAGTGAGGAATAGGACAATTTTAGTTGTCAAGAGTTTTCTTAGAGGGTTGATATTACTTGCTAAGCTACAACCCGAGTTGGAGAAGCAGGAGGCTATATACTTCTAAAGCAAAGGAAATTTATAAATAAATGTTTCAAAAGGATATTTACTTATTTTTCGGTGTATGAGAACATTTCTTTGTTCTGGCCTTATCGTCTGAAATTTGGCTTCACCTTAAGTACTATTGCGTTATTAGATTTTACTCATTCCATTTAGGTAACCAAATTATATGAAATTGTACCAACCGTGTGTCACACGATCGTACATAGTTCATTTTGTGTATATATTATGCTTGTATCTTCGCTCTTCCCTCGCACTAAAAAGAACCTGAATAAACATGCCTGTTTTTCTCACCGTTAACGGTGTCGATTTTGAACATGAAATTTCATGTCGCATTGAGCTTTTATATATAAAGGAGAGTGTTCTATGATAAAATCACTCAGTTGCTTTCACCCTATCTTTGAGTCACAACATTTTCTCGGCCCGTCACAAAATGTTGTTTCAAAGGGCTCCACTAGGGAAAATTAGCCCAGTGAGGAAAGGTAACAGGGAAATAAATAAACTACAAGAGAATTATTAAACAATAAAGATAAACCCTTTTAAAAACTGTAACAACAATAAATTAGATCTTTCATATCTAAACTATAGAATCTTCCAATGAGAAAACAGGAAGAGAAATAAGATAGATCAGCTAGCCTACATTTATGGTAGGTCTGTTACCTATGCTGACGTAAGCTTCTTTGTAGAATACCTTCAAGAATACATGTCTTTATGCATGGGCCTTTAGGAATACATGTTCATATGCATGTGCCTTTAGGAATACATGTCCTTATGCATGTGCCTTTAGAGATACATGTCCGTATGCACGTGCCTTTAGGAATACATGTTCACATGCATGTGCCTTTAGGAATACATGTCCTTATGCATGTGCCTTTAGAGATACATGTCCCTATGCATGTGCCTTTAGGAATACATGTCTTTATGCATGTGCCTTTAGCAATACACGTTCACATGCATGTGCCTTTAGGAATACATGTCCTATGCATTTGCCTTTAGGAATACATGTCCTATGCATTTGCCTTTATGCACGTACCTATAGGAATATATGTTCTTAATCATGTACCTTTACGATTACATGTCCTTATGCATGTGCCTTTAGGAATGCATGTCCTTATGCATGTGCCTTTAGGAATACATGTCCTTATGCATGTGCCTTTAGGAATACATGTCCATATGCATGTGCCTTTAGGAATACATGTCCGTATGCATGTGGCTTTAGGAATACATGTCCTTATGCATGTGCCTTTAGGAATACATATCCATATGCATGTGCCTTTAGGAATACATGTCCTTATGCATGTGCCTTTAGGCATACATGTTCTTATATATGTGCCTTTAGGATTACATGTCCTTATGCATGTGCCTTTAGGAATACATGTCCTTATGCACGTGCCTTTAGGAATATATGTCCTTATGCATGTGCCTTTAGGATTACATGTCCTTATGCATGTGCCTTTAGGAATACATGTACTTATGCATGTGTCTTTAGGATTACATGTCCTTATGCACGTGCCTTTAGGAATACATGTCCTTATGCATGTGCCTTTAGGAATACATGTCCTTATGCATGTGCCTTTAGGAATACATGTCCTTATGCATGTGCTCTTAGGAATACATGTTCTTATGCATGTGCCTTTAGGATTACATGTCCTTATGCATGTGCCTTTAGTAATACATGTCCTTATACATTTGCCTTTAGGAATACATGTCGTTATGCATGTGCCTTTAGGAATACATTTACTTATGCATGTGTCTTTAGGAATACATTTACTTATGCTTGTGTCTTTAGGAATACATGTTTTTATTGTTGTGCCTTTAGGAATACATGTCCTTATGCATGTGCCTTTAGGAATACATGTCCTTATGTACGTGCCTTTAGGAATACATATCCTTATGCACGTGCCTTTAGGAATACATGTCCTTATGCAAGTGCCTTTAGGAATACATGGCATTATGCATTTGCCTTTAGGAATACATGTCCTTATGCATGTGCCTTTAGAAATACATGTCTTTAAGCTTGTGCGTTTAGGAATACGTGTCCTTATGCACGTGCCTTTAGGAATACATGTCCTTATTCATGTGTCTTAAGGAATACATGTCCTTATGCATGTGCCTTTAGGAATACCTGTTCTTATGAATGTGCCTGAAATAATATGTCTCCTTATGCACGTGCCTTTAGGAATACATGTCCTTATGCATGTGCCTTTACGAATACATGACCTCATGCATGTGCCTTTAGTAATACATGTCCTTATTCTTGTGCCTTTAGGAGTATATGTCCTTTTGTATGAGCCTTTCGGAATACATGTCCTTATGCATGTGCAATTAGGAATACACGTCCTTATGCATGTTCTGTGCATAATGTGGTAGGTCCTTCACATATATTACCCGAATCGCAGGTCATCACAAGACACATGTCATCAATAAGGTGTGGCGAGGATGAGAACAAATCCTAAGAATCACTTGTATTTTAATTCCCTTGCTGCTTGTGCCACACCCTTTCTCTCTCTCTCTCTCTCTCTCTCTCTCTCTCTCTCTCTCTCTCTCCTCTCTCTCTCTCTCTCTCTCTCTCTGCCCTTTGATGCCACGCCCCTTGACAACGTGCCCCAGAGGCATCTGGTATGCGCATGTACAATCCGGGAGTTGCTCCTGCGATATCATCAATATATTTTCATTAGTTTATTCACTGTGTATATTCATATGTTTATTAATATTTTACATAAGTTTTTACATGTTTTTATAGACTTTTGTTCATGAAAAAATTAAGTTGACAATCACGTCAGATGCCATCTCAGGTGATTATCTCCCGATCATCCTAGGTAGCTTTGTATTGTGCTCTTCAGTTCGACGCAAAACTGGATTAAAAGTAAAAAAAAAAAATTAACTGAGTTCAAGTCACCTAACACGCCAACGTGACCGCCTACCATCTACTGCGCATGCGTATGGACGATGCTGTCTTCATTTAGCATTTATTTTGAACGATTCATTTTTCTCCCGTAGAAATTTTTAGATATTATTTTTTTTCTATTTTTATTTCCCAGTATAGATTTTTAGATACTTTTTTATTTAATTTTACAAAGTATAGATTTTTAGATATTTTTTTTATTTATTTTTTCCAGTAAATTTTTAGATATTTTTTTTATTTCTTTTTACACAGTATAGACTTTTAGATATTTTTTTTATTTGTTAGTTATTCTTTTCTTTAGGGGAATATTAAGTTATGATGGCCCGTATTATGTGTAATGAGAGAACTATAAAAAAAAAAAAATCTTTTAATGAGGCGCATTTGCACTGACTCGCAGTGGTGCCCTTTTAGCTGGGAAAAGTTTCCTGCTCTCTAATTGGTTAGAATTTTCTTGTCCAACCAATCAGGGATCAGGAAACTTTTCCGAGCTATAAGGGCACCCTTGCGAGTCGGTGCAAATCTGCCTCACTAAAAAGAATTGACTATAGACGCTTGTTGAATTGTCCTGCGCAATCCCCTAGTAATGAGAGGACTAGACACCTGTTGAATTGTCCTGTGCCGCTACCTAAGGGAATTGCGCAGCTCCCTAGGGGAATTGGAAGTCCCTGTCCCCACTGCACTCACTTTTATAAGGGATTAATGGTCAATATTTTTCCTGTTATTTTCCATTACAGAATCAGTTATTTTTTCTCTCTTATATCTCCACCTTATCCGTTACCCCGAGATTATTTAAAAAGGGAGAAAAAGTTCCAA
>NC_090739.1:136558199-136563199 GCF_036898095.1 Palaemon carinicauda
TTGTGTCAAATCCTTTAACGCACACTCTTCATTGCTCAACAGAGAAGCGAAATGAAGAACTTTGTCTAAAGACCATGAAATGGCCTTTGGAGGTGCTGAAGGTCTGAGCCTAGCGACAGGCTTTCTGAACTTTATTAAAGAACTCGTTACCTAGGTCGACCTGGAAGGCATATAGAATGGGTCTTGTCAAAGCAGACTTACACGCTGAAATCGTGTTAGCTGCCAATCCTTGACCATGGAGGTGGGATGAAGAAAGATAAGCAGAAGTCTGTCGAGATATCCTGCGGATTCTTCGACTTGACAAAGGCCACCCATTTTCTCCAAGATGACTCATATTGCCTTCTAGTAGATTTGCACTTATATTCCTCTAGGAAGTCTATGCTGGCTTTCAAAATCCCGAAACGCTTTCTCACCACTAGGGAGAGAAAATCATGAGCTGCAGGGTCCGGGTTTTCTGTAATGAAGCGCAGACAGTCGACTTCTGGACTCACTGGGTCAGAACTGGATCTGGTAGCGGTACAAACTTCAGCTGTAGTTCCAATGCCAGGGGGAACCACACGCTGTTCGGCCACTTGTGGACTACTATTGCCGCTACCCCCTTGAAGGATCTCAGTTTGTTGAGGACCCTCGACAGAAGGTTTGTGAGGAGGGAACAGATAAATCCTGGACCCTCTGTTCCAGTTGAGGGACATCACGTCCACTGCTTCCGCTAAGGGGGTCCTCGTACGGGGACACGTACAGGGGCAACTTCTTGTTGCCTTTCGTCGCAAAGAGGTCTATCTGCAGTTCTGGGACTTGATTCAGAATGAAGGAGAATGATCCTGCGTCTAAGGACCATTCCAACTCTATCGGTGTGAACCTGGATAGAGCGTCCGCTGTCACATTGCGGACTCCTTGAAGGTGAACTGCCGACAGGTACCAACTTCTTCTTTTCCGCCAATCGGAAGATTGGCCAACATCACCAGGTTGAGAGGTGGGTGACCTCGATCCTTGTTGATTCAAGCATCTCACAACTACCTCGCTGTCCATCACCAACCTTATGTGGATCGAGTGACGCGGGGGAGACTTTCTTTAAGGTAAGGAGCACTGCCATAGCATCTAGAAAGTTTATGTGAAAGGTCCTTGAATAGCTTGGACCAAGTCCCCTGGACTTTTTTTCCGATGAGAGTGACCTCCCCATCCCTCCTTCGAGGCGTCTGAGTGAATCCTCACCGACGGGGGAGGTTGGCTGAAGAAGAACCGACATCTTTAGATGTCTGGCTTGGAACCAAGGCCTGAGAAGAGTACGTAGCCGAAGCGGAACTGGTCTTCTCAGATCTCTTCGCACGTTTGATGCATAACTTCTCCAAACTCCGTTGCATCCTTTAGCTGTGCTCTTAGCACTGGGTCTGTCACCGAAGCAAACTGGAGAGAGCTTAGTACCCTCTCCTGTTCGCGTCTTGATATCCTTTCGGAATCTAGAAGTCTCTTGACAGAACCCGCCTATCTCCTTCCTTTTCTTCGCCGGTGTGGAGAGAACGGGGTGTGACAAAAGGTCCCAGTGGATTCCCAGCCACTGGAACTTTTGAGATGGAGAAAGTCGAGACTTTTTTCTGTTGATCTTGAAACCTAGGTACTCTAGGAACTGGATCACTTGACTGGAAGCTTGCAAGCATTCTGTCTCGGATGCTGCCCACATCAACCAGTCATCCAGGTAGGCTACTACCTGAATTCCCTTTAGGCGTAATTGTTTGAGAGCTACGCTGGCAAGCTTCGTAAAAAATCCTTGGGGCTATGTTTAGCCCGAATGGCATGGCTCTGAAGGCGTATTTCGTTGTAGCCTGAACCCTAGGTAGGGGGAGAGTCGACGGTTGATTGGAATGTGCCAATAGGCGTCTGACAAGTCTATAGAGACGGAATATGCCCTCTTGGGCAATAAGGTCCTTATGTGTTGCAGTGTTAGCATCTTGAATTTGCAATACACTATGAACTTGTTGAGTGGCGACAAGTCAGAATGACTCTGAGCTTTTCCGAGTCTTTCTTGGGAACACAAAACAGCCTCCCTTGGAATTTGATGGACTTCACCTTTCGGATCACATTTTTCCCCAACAGTTCTTGAACGTACTCCTCCAGAACGGGGGGTGGAGTGTTGGAAAAACCCGAAGGCGCTGGGGGTGGAGTCGCTCTACCAGCTCCAGCCCAGTCCATTCTTGAGTAGGCTGTGGGCCCAGGGATCGAAGGTCCACGGATCACGAAATTTCAGAAGTCTCCCTCCTACTGGTATCATCCCACTTGGACTGCCGTCCCGAGGTCTTGCCTCCCTGACCACGACCACCCCTGAATCCCCTTCCCCTTGAGGGGCGCCCAGACGAGCCTCTGGCTGCCCCTCTAGGCTTTGCTCGAAAGGAAGTAGACTGCCCTTCGAACGATGGGGTGAATGCCGTGGACTGTGTCGACACGGCCTGGGGTACCCACTGAAAAGTGGTCGGGGTTTGTGCCACGATCTGGGGCACTGGAGGCAATGGCAATTGCAGTTGCTGTTGCTGTCTAAAAGGCTTGGCTGGCCGAGACGGTAGCCTAATCCTCATAGTCTTCCTCTTTGGTTGAGGACCCTCATCCAGGGAAGACTTTCTTTTAATAGCCAGGGCCCCACTTCTGGAGAAGGTTTCTATTCTTCAAGGCGGCCTTATCAACTACTTCTTTGACCAAATCGGTAGGGAAAAGGTCTTTGCCCCAAATGTTGGAGGAGATTAGTTTCCTTGGCTCGTGCCTCACCGTAGCCGAGGTGAACAACGAACTCCCTACAAGCTCTCCTCGTCTTGATGAAGCCATAAAGGTCCTTCGTCACTGTGGCCAGATGAGTCTTGGCCACCACCATGAACATTTCATGGACCTTGGGGACACTTGCCATCGTCTCAAGAGTAGTCTGAAGAGACATTGAGGCAGCCAAGTATTTCTTTTGTCTCGAACTCTCTCTGCAAGAGAAAGTCAGACAGCTTAGGGATGTCCTCGCCGAACTGACGTCCGGCGATATCAGCCTCCAACTTCCCAACTGAGAACGTAAGATGGACGTCCTTCCAGTCTTTGTGGTCCATAGGTAGGGCCAGCGACAAGGGTTTACACTCCTCCAGGGAGGGGGCAAGGCTTTTTCGGCTCGACTGCTTTTAGTACAGCCGCAAACCCTTTCTGTAAAAAGGGGAAGGCTCTAGCAGGAGAGGACACAAAGGAAGGGAGCTTCTTGCTCAATGCAGCTACCTTTGAGTTAGAGAAGCCCCTCTCTTTCAACGAGGATGAAAGCAGAGCTTGAGCCTTAGTATGGTCCATCACTATGACCTCCTTCGGCTCTGTCTCCTCCTTTGAAGCTGGTTCCTTCCTCAGCCGGACACATGGTTTAGCATCTGAGCACAAGGGAAGGTCTTTCACATTGAGCCTTTTCTGGGGCCCATGTGATTCTGCAAGGCTCTGCATCCGCAGTTCCATTGCAGCCGACTTCTCCTGATTCTCCTTCTGCATCTGATGGATCATTCCAACAATGGAGGAGAGAGGGCCTGTCCCAGCTCTACTGGGGAGACCGGCCGATGTTGAGGGAATTAGGCTCCGGGATCTGAACCGGAGTAGCCGACACCTTGTCGACCTCTTCCTCTACAACGTCTGGGGCTTGAACTTCACCCTGGGCTTCTGCCAGGAGGTCTTCCTCCAGACACTCGTCCACGACAGACATCTTGTCATCTAACTGGATGTCTTGCATAGCAACCGAGACTTCAGCATCCACCTGGATCTGAACTTGGGGGATCTCCTCTTGACGCTGGGGAATCACTGCATCAGCTGATGCCTTAGGGAAAAGATACGCCCTCATCTTCTCACTTGGAAGATAAGGTCCAGAGGTGTTCTTCTGGAAGCCCCTTACCCAGGTACGAAGCTTCTCCCTTGCTATATCCCTTGATTCCGCCATCCTAGGGGGAATCAAAGGCCTCCGTAATTAGATTAATGGACACAGTACATACCTGAGGGTCCCAATACCGGAGATCACCCTTGGAGACAGCGCATGCTGCATGTCTCCTACCAAACTCATGTCCGCAGAGGCTCTTGCTGCGGACGTTTCAGAAGACACTTCCGCACTTCGGAGGGTCCTTCTGTAAAGAGAAGAAATTTCCATGAGTATCAAGTGAACTATGTATCACTGGATATGCATAGTATAGCATAACAATTCAGAAAGGAAAGACACACACTTGTGTTTCCTTCACAACCAATTGCTGCAGCCTTCCAGATAATAAAATCGAATGGTTAATCTCTTCTAGAATAACCAATGCAAAGTTTCCAGAGGAAACAGGTGGAGCTCACACCTAAGCAATGATTTTAAAATCCAGGATAATAGACAGGAAAGAACTCACTTTCCTATCTGTAGGGCAACAGCAAAGGACTTGTGCAAGAAAACACAAAATTTTTAGAACACACAGTGCTGTACCAAAACCCATACTATAGTTTTCTTCTTACAGTATATGTTATACTGAAGAATAGTGGTACAGTATAGGAGGTTACGTGCCGGCACACACCATAACTAGCTTTAAAGTATACTACTTAACAGCTATAAGGCGGCAGAACGCTGGTTCAAATGCATGTGCCGGCCGGCAGTAAGTGCCGGCCTGCAACAGCCAATGCCGGCCGGCAACTACACAAGGTAGTACCCAGCTGCCGGCCACACTCTTGGTGACCGGCAGACAAGGGCTGACATTAGCCGGCCGGCAAAAGTACAGGACGATGCCAGCCAGCAGCAAAAGAACCAGAGGACTACAACCGCCCGGCTGCCGGCCTATGAGGCCGGCAGCCGGGTCGGGTACAGCACTAGAAGAAAAACAGAATGGATGCCGGGATAAGAGTGTACACTACCTCCAAGCCCGGCAATCCGAAAGAGTGCAAATAAGGAAGGAGAGAATCTAATTCAGGCTTCCTGACCAATGCCGTCTGACTCTGCAGGCCGGCATGGATGAGGGACCAAGGGAGGTCCGGGCAGCACTCAAAGC
>NC_090739.1:136578199-136580699 GCF_036898095.1 Palaemon carinicauda
GGAAGTCCAAGAGGGGCAGAAAAAAAGAGGAATGGATGGAAAGAGTGTTTCTGAATGTGACTCGGGAGAATTTTTTTTTACAGAGAATATCTTATATTGAGCTTATGAGGAGAGTGGAGGGATATTATGTGCATAGGTAGTTCTCCCTCCATCATTAATTAATCAAGCCATCCATATTTTACATGGAAGTCCGTATGCAGGGCATTTAGGGATTGATAGAACGTTAAGGTGAGCATGAGAATTGTTCTTTTTGTTAAAAAATGAAATAATATATAGAAAATTATATGAAATGTTTACGTGCTTGTAACTGTTTCAAAAAACATTAAAAACACTGTACCGGAAGCCGGAAAGTGACTTTCGATTCCTATTAAATTCTATAGGGTGCATATGGATAAGGTGGGACCATTTCCTACTGGTATAGCGCAACATAAGCATATATTTGTATTTGTGGATGCATTTACTCCTTATACTCATACTTACACAATATTGGATAAATCAGCTAATTAACTAGCTAAGGTACTGTGTTTTTTCATTACTAAGTTTGGTTGCCCGAAAATTTTGATAAGTGATAATGGTATCCAGTTTATAAATAAGGGGGTGAAAGCGGTCACAGACTTCATGAAAATTTATTACTTTTCAGTGACTGTGTATAGGCCTTCAGCTAAAAGCTTAGTGGAATCCCATAATAGGAAAGTGGTCCGAATTCTACATTACTTAGTTACTGATGACCCCCTTGATTAGCACGCCATGCTTCCTACAGCTGAGCTAGCTTTAAACATTGCATATAATGCCTCCCTCGGATACACACCTTTCTTTTTAGTGTATGGACAGGATCCTGTGTTACCATATAAGGTCCTGATTAATTCGTAACAGTTGCTAAATTATTCAATGAGCAATACCATGTCTATTTAATTAATCATTCAAGGAGGGTAACGAACACCACTGAAAGGGTTTTGGAAAGAGCTAATTAAAACTACAGCTTAAAGTATGATGGTCGGTTCAAAACCGCACCGGTAAAAGGATTGGTGGCGAATGGTGTGTATTTGAAACGATTATAATCTAGGAAACACAAACAAAAGCCCGCGTATTTTTGTCCATACTAACTAAAGATGGTTGCATGTAACACAATAGTGATACAAAGCATTATTAATGGTGCATTGTCTGTACATCATCAGGCACATAGAGATGCGGTGCCGGGAGAGGTAGTTTTCAAGTCTCAATCAGAGTGTGCCTCCTCAAATTTTGTTTTAATAAAGTGAGAAATCCCATATACCAATGTCTTATTATTTGTGGACATGGGATATATATATATATATATATATATATATATATATATATATATATATATATATATATATATATATATATGTATATGTACATAATTATATGTATATATAAATATATACATACATATATATATATATGTATATATAAATAAATATATATATATATATATATATATATATATATATATATATATATATATATATATATACATATATATATGTATATGCATATATATATATATATATATATATATATATATATATATATATATATATATATATATGTGTGTGTGTGTGTGTGTGTGTGTGTGTATATGTTTTATAGTCACGAAAGGAAAAATTAAAAGACTTGATTGGAGTTAGTACTTTCATCCACTCAGGACATTATCAAACTCAACAATGAGAATACATATACAAAGACATCGTATTTATACAGGAGAAGGAGATCCAACAGCTGTCAGTTTCTTAGTAATTCCAGAGAAGTCAGATTTTAGATAAAAGGATAATACTGGATTAACGGAAAACAAACATGGGCTTGGATTCAAATTTCTACCTTGAGTACAGGAGATTAAAAATGATTCAACAATATCCTTTGGAAATAGTCATTTACATGGATTACTTTTTCCGCCTTTGACCAATCTATTCTGTGACTTGACTCTAACCAGTGGGAGGCCAAGGCATTATTAAGAGAACCCCTGGAGACGGCCACCTGCCGCTGTTTTAATCTGACTGGGATACTTTTGGATGTTTGGCCGACATAGAATAAGTTACACTCTGAACAAGGAATGCTATACATTACATTATTATCATTTCCATAACTATTCTTAATTAACATGTTTTTTAATGTACAATTATATTTAAACACTATATCAATGTCTATTTTTCTCAATAGTGGCATAACATCTAAAAAACAAATAGGAAATGGAAAAAAAGCATATTATCAATTGTTTCCTTCCTCTTTAATTGGACACTATAAAATGTTTTCTTAGCCTTATTTATACATTTTTCTCAGAAATATTTGGGATAACAAAGATCTGTTGCAATTTTTTTTTATTTTAGTGAACTCGTCCTCAATGTAATCTGGGCTACAAATTCTAAATGCCCTAAGGTACATGGAGGAAAAAACTGAATATTTTATATTTCTAGAGTGACCGGAGTAAAAATGTACATATGAAAAATTTTTTGTTGGCTTTCTATATATGGAAAAGTTAAAT
>NC_090739.1:136593199-136600699 GCF_036898095.1 Palaemon carinicauda
CAGTATTGTTTGCCATTCCAAAGGATTGAATTTCTTGTGATGATAATCTGTTACTGCATCTAAACCTCTACTACAGCTTCTAATCAATGATTCAACTACACCATTCATATGAGAAGCATGAGGTGTGTTGAATTTCCACTAAAATTTTGTCCCTGCAATTGTAAACTTGTCCTTTATTAGGCTCTCGTTCCAAGAATTTACCCACTTTTGCAATTTCTCTTGAGCCCCTATGAAATTGCGTCCTCTGTCACTTAATGCCAAAACTGGATGGATTCCATGATTACAAGTAAATCTTCTCCAAGCACAGAGAAAAGCATCTGAAGACAATGAGTCAACCAGTTCAAGAGATATGACACGAGTGACGGTGCAAGTTATGATCATTATACTTCCTTCAGTGCTTGCATTACGAGTTAACTTTATTTTGATAGGGCCAAAGAAATCTAATGCAACTCTGCTTAAGGGTTCACCTCTGAAACTTGGCAGTTCCGCCATTTGTTGGCCTAACAATAGGCGACGTCTGGTTCTGCAGAAACAACACTTGAAAGCAATGTCCTTAAATAATCTTGCTCCTCTAATAATGTAAACTCCACGCTTAAAAGCTAAAGCAATTGTGACTCTATATCCTTGATGACCTGTACATCGATGAATCATCTGAGCGAATGCTTCAGCCAGGGAAGAATTCCTCACCAATAAAACTGGATGTCTCTGCCCGTAGGGTAAATGGAGCTTATGTAGTCTGCCTCCAATTCTTAAAATGCCTTTTTCATCCAACTTTGGGTCAAACTTTTTAATTTGTTTATGATTAACTTCATCTTGATTATTTAAAGACTTCTGGCTTGTATAAAATAAAGCCAGTTCTGCTTCTTGTATTTCTTTAGGTTCTAGATGACTTTGATAGTTTTCTGGGTCTTGTTGTAATAGCAACTGGCGTCAGTAAGCAGTTATTCGTACAAGTCTATTCCAGTCTGAAGAGAGTTCTGTAAATCTTTCCTCAAAACTCTCATCAGCCAAAATTCCAACAAATTGGATCCTTTTTAATAAATTCTGGTCTGTACTCTTTAACAATACAACGCTTCTTTTCAAAATCATATGTCGGTTCCCCAAAATCACAATCTTGAGAACTGTTCAGAAGAAAATCAGTACCATTGATCCATTCTTGTAGTTCATTTGTCTTTATTGGCTTGGTTAATGCATCGGCAGGATTCAATTGTGACGGAACATAGCAAAATTCTTTTGAAAATCCTGGCAAAGCATCCTGAATCTCCTGAACTTTAGCTGACACAAATGGTTTAAAGGTTCTGGCAGGAGAGCGAACCCAGGCCAACACTACTTCTGAATCGGTTGAAAATTTCATGTTACTAAACCTACCAACCACTTGCAAAACAAGCAAGGCAAGTCTAGCCATAACCACAGCAGCAGTAAATTCAAGACATGGAATGGAACGCTGTTTCAACGGCGCCACTAAAGACATTGCGATGACGAATTTCAGTTCTACTCCATGAGAAGTATCCCATTTCCGCCAGATCACAGAACCTAGGGCAGATTCACTGGCAACACTAAATCCATGAAGTTGAGGGTCTCCTAGAGAATCTTCTGGCTTTATCATCCTATCTAGTCTAAATCCAATTAATTGATTCATTTCATGAACATGTCCCTTTCACATTTTGATTTGTTCTTCACTCAATTTATCATCCCAACCAACTCCACTAGCCCCTAAATCCTGAAGACAAATCTTGTATCTAATTGTTACAGGAGATAACATACCTGTAGGATCCCACAACTTTGATACCAAACTAGCAACCTTCCGCTTTGTTAGTTTTGAAAACTCCTCACTGAATTTGTTTGCTTGTCTTCTGTGCATCGGTCAACAGAGAGGTCATTAGAATACCATTCTTTTATTCTGAAGGAGCCCTTTTCTAATATCCGATCCACCTGATCCATGGCTGCAATAGCTAATTCACTCTCATCAAATGATTCAATGACATCATCCATGTACATGCGACAGTTAATTAACTGTGCTCCAATAGGTTCCTCCTCCTTGAATGTATCTGCCAAAGTACGTACAGCCATCATAGCTATGTCTGGTGCTGGTTTATCCCCAAAAGGAAGGCGCAGCCACTGCCAGTGACGAATTGGAGAAGATAAATCAAAACGCCATACAAACCGGTGATATCTCTGATCCTTTTCAGCCATAAGTATTTGATTAAACATATTTTGAACATCGCCTGCAATTCCTATGCTTTTCATTCTCCAGTGAAGAAGGCAATACAGAAGAGAGTTCAAGAAATCTGGCCCTTTGTGAAATCCATCATTCAAGCACAAGCCATTGAACTTGGCATCAGAATTCCATATGATGCGAATCTTTGTTGATTTGTGTAGTTGATATACAGCATGATGTTGTAAGTACCATCCCTCATCTCTGGACTCCTCTGGATATAATTCCCTGACAAAGCAACTGTCAATTAATTTCTGGATTTCTTCGCTATATTCATCAAAGGTTCCATTCTTAATTAATCTTTGTTTCTTGGCTTATAAGTCTTATTTCTGCTTGAGGCTTGTTACACTCCAATGCTTCAGGGAAACCAGGCTTCCAAGGCATTTCCACAGTCATGCGACCATCCGCATTAATGCAAAGCTTATTTCGACAATGTTTTATGAACTGAGACTCTGCTATTTCCTTACCTGAGCAAACACACAATGTTGTTGGTTTGACACCAACAACATCAGATGTATATAATTTCTGCAAATCCTCCAAATGACTCAAAAACTGGACCCTGGATGCAACATGAGGTTTGGGTTTTGGAATATTCCCTCCAAAAATGGTCCACCCAAAGATACTTCTGACGGCAACTGGACACGATTCAGGAGACACAGAGTCTTTTACGCTCTCAACTGGCATTGTAAGGAAATAATAGTCATAACCAATGATGATATCAATTTCTGCTTCATCTGTGGGTAACGATCCCTTGGCAGCGTTCAGATGAGGATACTCATCAAAAATATCCTCTCCAACTGCAGGACTGTTATGGGCTGGTTTCTCAATTCCAATTTCAATTACATTGTATGACTTAATTCCATTCACTCGTCTAATTTGGATAGAAAACTTGGCACTGCTTTGCTCAGCAATACCTCCTCCAGCTACTCCATATCGAAACTTGAAGTGTTCACCTTGCAAGCCATAATGCTTGGCTGTGGATAACTTAACCAATGTTGTATCAGCACCTGTATCAATAAATGCAACCTTGCGATGCCATTTTTCTCAAGATCTTGCAGTTCTACATACATTGTAGGGGAGTGGTATCGATGAATTTTTCCTTCCTTGCTTGAGTTCAGGGTCCCTACTATGTTGAATGTTGCATCTGCATCTGAAGCAACCTCCCGTGCATGACCAATGTTGCACTCAGAAGCACCTCCCGACCGAGTTAGATTCGTGTTCAAAGCAGAAGTACCTCCCGCCTGTGAACTTTCCAGCCCAGAAAAAGTCCTTGGCTGTACTTTATTTCCGTATGGTGGGCAAGCTACAAATCGTTGATGATAAAGCTGGCAATCTACACAACGTTTTTTATCCGGGTGTATA
This sequence comes from Palaemon carinicauda, assembly GCF_036898095.1. Classification (NCBI taxonomy): domain Eukaryota; kingdom Metazoa; phylum Arthropoda; class Malacostraca; order Decapoda; family Palaemonidae; genus Palaemon; species Palaemon carinicauda. Next base: position 136,596,777 of record NC_090739.1, read on the forward strand.
CAATTGATTGCGTTGTGGTTGGCTCTAAGACAAAATAAACATCTCTTACTGCTCACAATCATCCTTCGTCTTTCTTCCTTGGTTTTTGATGTAAAGATAGGACATTTAATGATCAAATGAGTTTTATCTATGCAAAAGGGGCCAGCCCTCCCATCATCAACCAATGTAGCCAAGGATTCATCACATTCTGAGCTTTTGTCTCTAAAATAGTTTACATCTGACTTGTTAGTATTATCACTCAGGGAATGGGGATGTTCTCGACGCTCTCTAGCTCCTGTTTCTCTCCGTAGATATGTAATCAACTCTGCTAATGTGTGATTATGCCTTTTTGATTGCCGCATATATTCGTAATAAATTCCAGAATCGATCTTTCTGCTGGCAACTTCAATTGTCATGAATGAATCTAATTCCCTTTCTTGACCAAGTTCTCTCATTCGCCGAGCAAAATCAGTCAGTCCATCCAAAACCTGTCTCATCTCCCTTGCTACTGTAGACTTCATTGGTTTCAAGGCTTCTAAACCAAGTAGTACATCTCGTATGATGGCAGATGTTGGTACCTTCTCTTCAAGGCGCATTCAAGCTCCATTTTCACCATCAACAGAACTGCAATCCACAATAGTATCTTGAATTACTTTTGGTAATGCGTTGCCATTTAACAAGATCATGAGCTTTTCTTTACCATCAGTCATACCAGCTGACTCAAAGTATTGGTTCATTCGAACCCTCCACGATTGAAAGTTTGGGGGTGCTCCATCCCAACACGGTGCATGAAGACCTGGAATTCGGATAGTAGGTCGTGATTTCTCTGCTATTCGAATATCATCCAACTTAGTCGAAAGCTTCTCGATAAGCTTCAATATTTCTACGTCCTTTGTAGAGTCAGTTAGCGTGTGATTGCCTAAAAACTCTGAGCGTAGGGAAGACAACATGACAGCTCTTGAGTCCAACTCCTCTTGCTGGGTCTCCAGATCACGAGCTCATTCGGTCATATTACCTTCTTTGTTATATATTAAATAATCGCATGATAGAATTTTTTCCATCCGATTCAAAATTTCCTGAAAATTATTTTTCGTCCCTCCATCATGGATATTCTTCAATTTATTTCAACATTGTCGGAACTGCCCTTTTCAAGGAGTTCCTTTAGCCCATTTATTCCTCGGGTAATTTGAGACTTAAGGTATATCAGAGTTTTTTTTTATTTTTCGTAGTCCCCTGCTACAAAGTCCTCCATGGCAGAAGTCGATTTTGGTTTACTTCACTAATTTGGACAACGATGAGATTCCACAAGTCAAGGAAAACCATTTCTACCACTTTTCTTTATTCGGTGAAGTCTACAAAGAAGAAAAAACACAAAATAAGTGACAAATAAAACTGCACAAAGTATTGACAAAATACGAACTACTTATGGTATAACAATATAAAGACAAAACATTTAAATGCAAAGAATAAAATAGATACAACAAAATACAACTTAATAGTGACTAATACAGAAAATATTAATATCACTCACAAAGTCCACCCGACTATATGTAAACAGTTATCCAAATTTAAAACAAAAGCGTATTCACTTATGGTCTGTCAGTCAGACCTTGCTACTAAAGACTAAACGTTAAAATATAAACAGCCTGGAAGCAACCACTAGCAAATAGACAGTAAACATATTAATGCTCGTTTAAGGGTAAACAGCATTTACATACACCCAAATCTTTAGAGTAACAAATACTTAAACAGCACAAACAACCGTTTGAAAGTCCGCTACAAATATATATATATATATATATATATATATATATATATATATATATATATATATATATATATCATTCTAAACATCATCCCACCATCACTAATCCAATATGACTAGCATCGTGATGAAGACGACATATTTCAGACATGAATAGAACAACCCACTGTCGAACCCCAGTCCTTAGCGGTAGTGGAACAACTGCCTCAAAGTGGCAGGCAGTTGCATCCCACTGCAGGTGTTAGGAATTTTTGGTTTAGATAAAGTCACCTTTGGAAACTGAATATAGCAACGTACAATATCCGAACTCTTTTTTTAGGAAGATCCTGCTGTGTTACTAAAAGAGCTCAAATAAATAATTTAGGATAGAATATGATTTTCTGAAAATAGAACTGGAAAATCTTATTTAGAGGTGAAAGGGACCATATATTTTGCTTCAGAGGACATAAAAGAAACAAAGTATCTAGAGTGGGTTTTCTTATCAATAAAAATCTCGCAGGTAACAAAATATTCTTCTATGTTACCTGCGAGATTTTTATTACTAGTTACAGAATTACAAGATTATTTACCAAACTAAGTAACAAGTAGGAACTGAAGACCATTGAATTATGTGCATCAACAACATCTCATATAGAGGAAAACATAGAAACGTCTTAAGAAGATTAGAGATATCTCTAAAAGCACATAAGCCTTAATTTAGATTTTCTGGGTTAATTCTAATAATGATGTATGTTAAAAGAAGAGGAGAATCTCAGTAGTAGGTAAATTTGGAGTAGGGACAAGGAATGACAAAGGAGACATGTTTGCAGAATTTGTTAGAAAAAACAATCCTAGAATAATGAACATCTTTTTTTATGAAAAAAAAGGACATAGAAAATCGACATGGAAAAGCAAAGTGGAAAAACGAAAAATAAAATCGATTTTATTTTCAATGAAAACAAAAAAATATAGAATATGTGACAGGTGGAAACTAGTTAAAGTCAGCGACCATGAAATGGTGAGAAGCAAAAACTCTTTTATATCTAAGGAAATATGAATGTAAAATAATTTCAAAAGAGAAAATAAAGTCCCGCATTCAGAGAAAAAAATGTGAGTTTAGATTAGCAATACAAAATAGGCACACGCAGCTACATGATGAAATGGAAGCAAGAAGAAATGAACCGTAATATAACATGATACATGATATAGAGTTAGCATAACTATCCAAAGCAATAATCAAACCTAACATAATCAAACAAAACTTAAGGAAACACTAAATAAAGGAAAATCATTGAATTGATGAAAAGAAAACTGGGAGCAAGGTGCCATCGGGTGTTTACTTTACAGGATTAAATGGAAATATTATCATGAAAGGACCAAGAATGAAAAAAAAAATTGCAGAGGATTTCTATACAATGCTGTACTATAGAGATACAAAAAATAACTTTACAAATAGAAATAATGAAACCGCTGAGCCGATACCAAAGGTAAAAGTAGGGGAAGTAAAGAAAACATTTAATAACTTCAAAAGTCATGACAAGATCCAAAGCAGCAGTAGAAGATGGCCTAAAATTCAATTCAATAATGTAAGAAGGATATTTCATGATAGCAAAACTTGCTGAACTTTATATATAATGTCTGAATGAGTGTTCTATACCTACAGCTTTGAAAAAAAGCTTACTATTAAAATATTTACAAATAGGGGAACACAGGCGACCAGATTAATTGCTACCCCATAAGTTAATTCTCAGCAATATAAACAAATATTTACAAAGATCAATATTAAAGTGGATAGAAAGAAAGCTAGACTTTAATTAACCAAGAAAAGAAGGCGGGCTTTAGAAATGGATATTCAACAACTGACTATATACATGAAATTAGCAAGATAATGGAAAAATCAATAGAGTATAACAATCCACTATATATTGCTTTAATTGACTATAAGAAAGCCTTTGATTCCGTCAAAACATCAGCAGTTATGAAAGCCTTTCAAAGACAGGTAATAGATGAATCTCATTTTAGAACACTTGAAGTTATCTATAAGAGAACTATAGTGAGCAAATTCCGATTGAGAAAGAAGTTCGACTGCATGCCTTAAATAAGTTTTTCCACGAATTCAGATTGGGATATTTTGAATCAACATATGAATTAACATTAATGGGAAATACCATAATAACTTAAGATTTACTGATAACATAGT
>NC_090739.1:136608199-136609790 GCF_036898095.1 Palaemon carinicauda
GTAAGATTGCCAGGCATCAGAAGAATCAAAGGGAATTGTAATCATATTCTTGTTATTATCTACGTTTACTGTAATTAGGCTGTAATAAAATTCTAACCTATGTTCGTCTAACAAAGGAACATAGCCTAGTTTATCCCTTCCGTTCTCCAGAATTAACTTTAAGTAACTTATAGGCAACAAATGGGGCGACAGTACACCTTTAGTTGCTAACGTGATAGCTTCTACATAATCCTTGGATTTCTCAATGAAATGTGTAATTCTGTTATGTATGTGACCTATCTTTGAATCATAATACGTTAATGTTGCCAACAAATCCTGTACTTCCATAATCTGAATGATATTATTTGAATGTTCACTTACTAAATCCATAATTTTATTGATTGAAGCTAACTGATTCCTTAGTTCTGACATAATCAATTCATCTTCATGAGTCAAGAACTCAATTTTCTTATTTTGATTACTAATTTTAAGACGATTGGAAATTCCTAAACCTAAACTTGCAACAGACCCAAAAATGTTTAATGCAGCATAAATAAACGGATTCCGTCTTTCTTTATGTTCGTGTCCTACAGTCCACATCAAAAGGTCATAAGCCAAAGATCCTGTCTCGTCAGTCTTATTTTTCAAGTCATCAGATAGCTTCTCTGCAACTTTTAATGTTGATCCAAGCAAACTCTCTGTAGTCAAATGAAAATGTCTTCTATGCAACTCATCCAATGAGGCAGAAAACCTTGAAATGGCTGTTCTTAAGCTAGTAACATCATTCTCTTGAAGAAAAATTGCTTGCATATTCACTTCTACAATTACGTTGGTTGATGTAATAAAAATGTCTTCTTGTCTTTCAACTATAGTGCCATATTTAAAATTTATACTTTTAGTTTTAGAGCTCATCCCACACGAGAAAAATGTCTGAGCGAACAATATCACTCCCAACAACAAAAAATTCATCTTGGAAACCTGTAACGAGAAAAATATATGTAATTACTCCTGTATTGAAAAGAAAACTTTTAATCACATAAAATAAAAAAAATTTTCCCTCACTTCTTTTCCTCTCTTTTCTTTTTAATTTCTTATGTGAGCCAATGGTACTATTCTCTCATCCGTGGGTTGGGATACGTTTTGAACTCTAAACCTATTGGCCGTTAATGTTTCCAAAATGTTAAATGGGCCTTCAAACTTAGGTGTTAGTTTATAATTGAGCCCTTTTCGTACATTGATTTGAATATATACGTTATCACCCACGGTATATGTTTTAGTTGGTTTCGCTGTTTTATCATGATTCCTTTTCATTATGATTTGTGATTCTTCTAAATTCTTTCGAAGGATATCATATCGACTTATACTTGCATTTATACATTCTTTTAAAGGATTTGATAGATTAGTTGTAGGCGTTAATACATGGAAAGGCGTTCTAACTGGGGTACCATACAATGCTTCATGCGGTGACATTTTAATTGATATATGATATGAATGATTCAGAGTACTCAGTGCCGCCGGTATTGCAATATCCCAGTTGGGGTCTGATCCCCCTAGTGTTACCCTTAATATATTTAATATCTTCCTATTTGCTCTTTCCACTAGCCTATTCGAC
>NC_090739.1:136610290-136612790 GCF_036898095.1 Palaemon carinicauda
TAGGAAGATTTCCTCATTAAGATATGAAAAATCATTCCAGTTCAAAAAAAAAAAAAAATCTGTTAAAACCAGAGAATTTCATGACAAAGAGAAAATGCCTACAGTTAAAACCGAGAAGAATTTCATGTCAGTCCCTGCCTCACTCTACAGACTACTAAGTGTTGTTGCAAGTTTAAAAAAAAAAAAAAAAAAGTATATTATAGGGCATGACCATTAAACACATATTCATCCCCTACCTTTTTATCTTTGGAGACTCGAAACGTAGTTTAAGGGAAAACTAAGTATGATAATTTTTTTTTTTTTTTAAATATAAACGACCCTGCGTCTTAACTCAAACAGCAGCTCTATCCATTGAAGTTAAAGATAGAAAAAAAAATTATATCACACTGTTCCTTTGTACTTTTTTGTGGGTCTTTCATTAGGGTTGTTCTGGGCGAATTTAGTATCGGACGTGATATTATAATGAGCGGAGCATGTAAGATTTTCTTTTTATTTGCCTTTCGGACACGACACGGCCATAATCTGAACAAGTAGCAACGATTTACTTGGCCAAATTGAGAGCGAATTCACGTCTGTTTCTTGCTGTTCTTTTCCTCCGTTGTTATCACGTCCATGCACATAGGGCTGTGGTGGCCGATGGGGTTACGCTGCCGTGGCGTGAGGTTTGCCCCCTCTACTGAGCGCCGCTCTAGTTTTTGTACTTTCTCAACATTCTTCTCCATCTGGCTGTTTAAATTATAGAAGCGCTCTGAGCAATCTGTTTTAAACGTTATAGATGATGTCTGGGCAAAGATCTGGCATACGCCAGACTGGGGTTCGAGTCCAGCTCAAACTCGTTAGTTTCTTTGGTTGCTGCAACCTCACCTTGTGAGCTAAGGTTGGGGGGTTTGGGGAAGCCTGTAGGTCTATCTGCTGAGTTTATCAGTAGCCAATGCCTGGCCCTCCCTGGTCCTAGCTTGGGTGGAGAGGAGGCTTGGGCGCTGATCATATAATACGGTCAGTCTCTAGGGCATTGTCCTGATTGCTAGGGCAATGTCATTGTCCCTTGCCTCTGCCATTCATGAGCGACCTTTAAAACCTTTAAACTATTTTAAACGTTAGTAGATGATGTCTGAGCAAAGATCTGGCATACGCCAGACTGGGGTTTGAGTCCAGCTCAAACTCGCTAGTTTCTTTGGTTGCTGCGACCTCACCTTGTGAGCTAAGGTTGGGGGGTTTGGGGAAGCCTATAGGTCTATCTGCTGAGTCATCAGCAGCCATTGCCTGGCTCTCCTTGGTCCTAGCTTGGATGGAGAGGAGGCTTGGGGCGCTGATCATAAAATACATGGTCAGTCTCTAGGGCATCGTCCTGCTTAATAGGGCCATGTCCCTGTCCCTTGCCTCTGCCATTCATGAGCGAACCTTTAAACCTTTATACAGACTTGCTCCAACTTTTGTGATTACGTTATTTAGACGCACTTGCTTTTAAAAGCAAAACTAAATGATGATGATGATGATTATGATGATGATGATTATGATGATGATGACGTAATACGCGCATTATTGAACTCCTAATAAGAGGGTGATAATTATTACGATGATAATTATTGTACACCAACCAGTATTCTGATAAACATATGATACTCATGATGATGATGATGAATCATCAATTGTAAGGCCTCATCTAATGCATGATTTTTCCAATTTTACAAGCGTTTAATAAGATCACAAAAAGTTTAAGAAAGATCTGGGAATTCATTTGATAATGCTACAAATTCTCTTATCTTCATCACAGCAAATCATTATTGTCTCTATTTTTGCAGTTATTTTTCTTATGATTCTAAGGTCATTATTAATTATTATTATTATTTACTACTATTATTATTATTATTATTATTATTATACCTAGCCAAGCTACAACCCTAGTTGGAAAAGCAAGATGCTAATAAGCCCAAGGGCTCCAATAGGGAAAAAATAACCCAGCGAGAAAAGGAAATAAGGAAATAAATAAATGATGAGAACAAATTAACAATAAAACATTCTAAAACCAGTAACAACGTCAAAATAGATGTCATATATAAACTATTAACAACGTCAAAAAAGGTTAATAACTTTTAAAGCTCTGTGTTAGGTTCGTTGTATGTGTAGTAATAAACTCGAAAAATAATAAATAAAATGAGAACTGAGGGAGTTGGATTTTCTCGATAGCTGATATATTTTCTTATTTCTGGAAATGCTCTCAGTGTTACGTTCGTGGAACTTAATAAACAAGAGTGTTACGAAAAGGTTTACTTAAATAAATATAAACAAATAAATAAAATTTACATATAAGAAAAACACAAATGCCATAAAACTGAGAATTTATCTTTCTGTAGATATGAAAATTACTGGATTATGAATAAGTTCTCTAATATGAGCAATGACTGCCTTGATTATAAAAAAGGAATGTATTAGGACGAAATGCCATGGTAAACCGAATATAATTATAGAATTGACTCTATACTCTTTTTTTTTTTTTTTT
>NC_090739.1:136617790-136622790 GCF_036898095.1 Palaemon carinicauda
TTCTATCTTTCTTTAAAAAATTATTTTAAACAGGAAAGTATATTAGAATAAAAATAGAACTAAACTCAAGATCTTTATGAAAGCTAGCTGGGACTAATTCTATTAAATCAATTCCAATAAATTCTAATGGGTCTCTGTCGACCCAAACAGCAGATCGGGGACCTGGTAGCTACGTGGCTGTGGTGGTTTGTAACCAAGAAATCAACCGGAGGACCGAGGGACGAAGACTGAGGTTTTAAAAAGGAATATTAAACTGCCTCCAATAAGAAGAAAGGTTATGACCCCAGGAAATTATCTAATATTTACCTAACTATAGTCCATTTCTTCTAGCGAGGCAGATATTGCACCGACTCGCAACGGTGCCCTTTTAGCTTGGAAAAGTTTCCTGATCGCTGACTGGTTAGAATTATCTTGTCCAACCAATCAGCGATCCGGAAACTTTTCCGAGCTAAAAGGGCACCGCTGCGAGTCGGTGCAAATATGCCTCGCTAAAAGAAATTGACTATAGGCACTGTTAGAATAATTTCAAGCTATAAAAAATCTGAAACAAAGATTCAATGTTATCTATAAAATCTTTATTATTGTTTCCATGCAAAATCAATATCTAAATTATAATACTTTATGCTCATGATATTTTGTGAAATTATCCTTACGTCTTGTAATACGGTGGGTGGGTAGGGGGTGTCGATAAATTTGCAATATTCTGTAGAGTACAAATTCTTTGTATAACAACGTGAACAAATATCGACAGTCAATGTAAGGTATGAAAATATGACCATCCATCAATTGTTACTTATGCCAGAAAACTTTCAATCAATCAATCAATCAATTGTTACTTCAGCTGCCAACATTGACAACTCTAATTGAAGTTGTTACAACAACAAACAATAACAAAAACAACAACAACAAAAACAACAACAACAATTACTTTCCGTGATTAATATTACGAAGGCTGACGCTATCTTCCACTGTCTTGGGTTAGAGTTCTCTTGCTTGAGGGTACACTCGGGCATACTATTCTTTCTAATTTCTCTTCCTTTTGTTTAGTTAAAAGTTTATATAGTTTATAAAGGAAATGTTTATTTTAACGTTGTTACTCTTCTTAGAATATTCTATTTTTTCATTGTTTCCTTTCCTCACTGGGCTATTTTCCCTTTTGGGGCCCCTGGGATTATAGCATCCTGCTTTTCCAACTAAGGTGGTAGCTTAGCAAATAATAATAATAATAATAATAATGATGATCATGATGAGTACTTAATACCATTTTGAAAATCTTACCACTGTACATGTATGTATGTAGTTTTAAGGTCTCTCTCTCTCTCTCTCTCTCTCTCTCTCTTCACGCTTAGCACAAATATGTCCAGAGGTAACGGGTACAAACTGGAATTGAAAAGACACACCACCACTCAATGTGGCAATTTCTTTACATACAAAATAGCAAATACTTGGAATAGATTTCCAGCGGATGTAGTAAACAGTAACACGGTAAACGAGCTCAAGAATAAGTTAGACAAGATCATAGGAACTCTCTAATTCCTTAAACTAAATCGCTATACCAAAGAGCAAATGGAGTCTCCGCGGATGGACTAAAAAGTCTTCGAGACCATAAAATCCTTGTAACTCTCTCTCTCTCTCTCTCTCTCTCTCTCTCTCTCTCTCTCTCTCTCTCTCTCTCTCTCTCTCTCGGATGTAGTAAACAGTAACACAGTAAACGAGTTCAAGAATAAGTTAGGCAAGATACTAGGAACTCTCTAATTCCTTAAACTAAATCGCTCTACCAAAGAGCAAATGGAGTCTCCGCGGATGGACTAAAAAGTCTTCGAGACATCATAAAATCCTTGTAACTCTCTCTCTCTCTCTCTCTCTCTCTCTCTCTCTCTCTCTCTCTCTCTCTCTCTCTCTCCTCTCTCTCTCTCTCTCTCTCTCGGATGTAGTAAACAGTAACACAGTAAACGAGTTCAAGAATAAGTTAGGCAAGATACTAGGAACTCTCTAATTCCTTAAACTAAATCGCTCTACCAAAGAGCAAATGGAGTCTCCGCGGATGGACTAAAAAGTCTTCGAGACATCATAAAATCCTTGTAACTCTCTCTCTCTCTCTCTCTCTCTCTCTCTCTCTCTCTCTCTCTCTCTCTCTCTCTCTCTCTCTCTCTCTCTCTCTCTCTCTCTCTCTCTCTCATGTGGTAAACAGTAACACAGTAAACGAGTTCAAGAATAAGTTAGACAAGATCATAAGAACTCTCTAATTCCTTAAACTAAATTGCTCTACCAAAGAGCAAATGGAGTCTCCGCGGATGGAGTAAAAAGTCTTAGAAACATCCAAAATCCTTGTAACTCTCTCTCTCTCTCTCTCTCTCTCTCTCTCCTCTCTCCTCTCTCTCTCTCTCTCTCTCTCCTCTCTCCTCTCTCTCTCTAAAACACTTCAATCCTGCTTCCTATATTCAAAAAAATCTGTTTTTATTCATAAAACTTCACTTTTGAGAAACTTTACCCAAAAAAATTCGACCCTGAGAAAATTATTGTTATTCTAACACGCAACTGCAATTATAAGCGAAGGATTAAGTCTTGTTAATCTTAAAAGCGTGAGTCTTTACTTCTCGAATGGAGCTGGAGAGCAAAAATACTAACAACGTTTTCAAATACGCGAGGCATATTACATGCATATCAAGATAAAAGCATGTTTTTTTTTTTTTTTTTTTTTTTTTTTTTAAAGATTGACGAAGGCTTTATGCTACGGTGTGTGTGTCTGTGTTAGAGAGTGTGTGTATGTGTGTGTGTGTGTGTGTATGTGTGTGTATGTGTGTGTGTTTCACTTAGTCTCTTCATAGGATATTATTATTTTATAGTTTTTATCCTCTTTGTTATTTTCAATTTTTTATAGTTTATAAATGAAAGATTTATTTATTATTATTGTTCTTAAACTTCTTTTCTAGTTGTTTCCTGATTTTCTTTCATCACTGGGCTATTTTCCCTGTTGGAGCCCTAGGGCTTATAGCATCCTGCTTTTCCAACTAGGGTTGTAGCTTACCAAATAATAAAAATGGTGATAATAATAATAATAATAATAATAATAATAATAATAATAATAATAATAATAATAATAATAATAATAATAATATAAAAATTACGAGAAGGAATATCAGATATGATTTAAATTGCGTATGCGTGTCTATATCTATCCAATAATATATCATTCTATGTAGATATGGAATAAAAAGGAGAGAGAGAGAGAGAGAGAGAGAGAGAGAGAGAGAGAGAGAGAGAGAGAGAGAGAGAGAGAGAGAGAGAGAGAGAGAGAGAATCTAATTCTAATGGAAATTTCTTTTTCAATGTTAAAATTTTTTCAAGATTAACATTTTATCTTAAAAATTACAGCGGCCTTAAACGAAATAATAAAGGTAAATTATTTTTAAGACTAAAAGGGGATTATTATTATTATTATTATTTTATTATTATTATTATTATTATTATTATTATTATTATTATTATTATTATTATTATTATTATTATTTGCTAAGCTACTACCCTAGTTGTAACACCAGGATGCTATAAGCCCGAGGACTCCATCAAGGAATATAGCCCAGTGAGGAAAGGAAATATGCCAACTATAAGAGGAATAATTAACAATAAAAATAAAATATTTCAAGAACAGTAACATTAAAATAAATAAATAAAACTACATAACATCTCCAGATACCTGTTTCTTCGGCAAAGGAAGAAAATATGACACGATAAAAGGGGTCCGTCACGATATATGAAACAAAAAAAAAAAAAAAAAAAAAAAAAAAAAAAAAAGAGAGAGAGAGAGAGAGAGAGAGAGAGAGAGAGAGAGAGAGAGAGAGAGAGAGAGAGAGAGAGAGAGAGAAAGAGATCTTGACCATGACGTGTATATTTAAATGTTGATTATATTGTATCTTCAATATGCAATTTCGTTCGATTCCGGTTAGACGCTGAGGCCACGGAGATGAAAATATTCTTAATTTTTATTCTAATATATTTTCTTTCTTGAAATTTCTCATTTTAAGAAAGACAATACATCAGAATAGAAAGAGGACTATCAACTCAAGATCGTTTTCAATGCTATTCTTCTATCTTTCTTAAAAAAAATATTTTAAAAAGGAAAGTATATTAGAATAAAAATAGGACTAATTCGAGACCGTTATGAAAGCTAGCTGGAACTAATTCTATTAAATCAATTCCAATAAATTCTAATGGGTCTCTGTCACCCCAAACAGTAGATCGGGGGACCTGGTAGCTACGTGGCTGTGGTGGTTTGTAACCAAAAAATCAACCGGAGCAGCGAGGGACGAAGACTGAGGCTTTAAAAGGAATATTAAACTCCTTCCAATACGAACAGAGGTTAGGACCCCAGGAAATTATCTAATATTTACCTAACTATAGTCCATTTCTTCTAGCGAGGCAGATTTGCACCGACTCGCAGGCGTGCCCTTTTAGCTCGGAAAAGTTTCCTGATCGCTGATTGGTTAGAATTATCTTGTCCAACCAATCAGCGATCAGGAAACTTTTCCGAGCTAAAAGGGCACCGCTGCGAGTCGGTGCAAATATGCCTCGCTAAAAGAAATTGACTATAGGCACCGTTAGCATAATTTCAAGTTACAAAAAATCTGAAATAAAGATTCAATGTTATCTACAAAATCTTTATTATTGTTTCCATGCAAAACCAATATCTAAATTATAATACTTTATGCGCATGATATTTTGTGAAATTATCCTTACGTCTTGAAATACGCCCCCCCCCCCAAAAAAAAAAAAAAACCGAGAAGAAACGTCTTACTACTACATAAGAGAGAGAGAGAGAGAGAGAGAGAGAGAGAGAGAGAGAGAGAGAGAGAGAGAGAGAGAGAGAGAGAGAGAGAGAGAGAGAGAGAGAGAGAGAGGAGGGGGGGGGGGAGAGAAAAAAAACAGGTTTTGAAATAAGAACCCATATGATGCAAGAATCTAAGGTTGTGGTGGCTTATTGGAAACGTTCCTGCCTGGCA
>NC_090739.1:136625290-136642790 GCF_036898095.1 Palaemon carinicauda
GGGTTAAAGTTCTCTTGCTTGGAGGTACACTCGGGCACACTTCTATTTCGTTTCTCTTCCTCTTGTTTAGTTAAAGTTTTCATTGCTTATAAAGGAAATACTTATTTAAATGTCATTGTTCTTAAAATATATTATTTTTCCTTATTTCCTTTCCTTACTGGGCTATTTTCCCTGTATGGGTCCCTGAGCTTATATCATCTTGCTTTTCTAACTAGGGTTGTAGCTTAGCAAGTAATAATAATAATAATAATAATAATAATAAACTTATAAACTTCACTTTTTTCATGGGCGTTATCATTCATTATAAAAGTTAGCACTACTGTATTTCTATTCTTCCTTCAGAGGCTGATAATAGTGTAGGACTGTTTCTATAGTCAATTCTTTATAGCGAGGCAGATTTGCACCTACTCGCAGGGGTGCCCCTTTAGCTCGGAAAAAGTTTCCTGATCGTTGATTAGTTGGCCAAGAAAATTCTAACCAACCAGATAGCAAGGAAACTTTTCCGAGCTAAAGGGGCACCGCTGCGAGTCATTGCAAATGCGCCTCGTTAAAAAAAAATGAGTATAGTGACGTTATTCCCGCAGTCAAAAAAATATAAAGAACTTTTCTATAGCAATATAACATTCAAGGATATCCGTTCTGTTGTCATTTATTTTACAATCTCCTTTCTAAAATGATAAATTCTCTTGTGTTTTCTTCATCTCTTGATAAACATTTAATAATTTTCTTTCTATAATAATACTTGATTGATTGATTTGAGGTTTTCTGGCCTCCTGACATCGAAGGTCATTGACGCCGATTTGAAATGATAAAAACTCATATGTTTTCTTCCTCTCTTGAAAAACATTTAATCAATTCCTTTCTGAAATAATAAACTTTCTTGTGTTTTCCTTCTCTCTTGAAAAACATTTAATCAATTCCTTTCTGAAATCATAAACTCTCTTGTGTTTTCTTCATCTCTTGAAAAACATTTAATCAATTCCTTTCTGAAATCATAAACTCTCTTGTGTTTTCTTCATCTCTTGAAAAACATTTAATCAATTCCTTTCTGAAATCATAAACTCTCTTGTGTTTTCTTCATCTCTTGAAAAACATTTAATCAATTCCTTTCTGAAATAATAAACTTTCTTGTGTTTTCCTTCTCTCTTGAAAAACATCTAATCAATTCCTTTCTGAAATCATAAACTCTCTTGTGTTTTCTTCATCTCTTGAAAAACATTTAATCAATTCCTTTCTGAAATAATAAACTTTCTTGTGTTTTCCTTCTCTCTTGAAAAACATTTAATCAATTCCTTTCTGAAATCATAAACTCTCTTGTGTTTTCTTCATCTCTTGAAAAACATTTAATAATTTCCTTTCTGAAATGATAAACTCTCTTGTGTTTTCTTCATCTCTTGAAAAAACATTTAATAATTTCCTTTCTGAAATGATAAACTCTCTTGTGTTTTCTTCATCTCTTGAAAAACATTTAATAGTTTCATTTCTAAAATGATAAACTTTATGTTTTCTTCATCTCTTGAAAAACCTTTCATAGTTTCCTTTCTAAAATGATAAACTCTCTTGTGTTTTCTTCATCTCTTCATAAACATTTTATAATTTTCTTTGTAAAATGATAAACTCTCTTGTGTTTTCTTCATATCTTGAAAAACATTTAATAATTTCCTTTCTGAAATGATAAACTTTCTTGTGTTTTCTTCATCTCTTGAAAAAAACATTTAATAATTTCCTTTCTGAAATGATAAACTGTTTTATGTTTTCTTCATATCTTGATAAACATTTTATAATTTTCTTTGTAAAATGATAAACTCTCTCGTGTTTTCTTCGTCTCTTGATAAACATTTTATCATTTTCTTTGTAAAATGATAAACTCTCTTGTGTTTTCTTCTTCTCTTGAAAACATTTAATAATTTCCTTTCTGAAATGATAAACTTTCTTGTGTTTTCTTCATCTCTTCATAAACATTTTATAATTTTCTTTGTAAAATGATAAACTCTCTTGTGTTTTCTTCATATCTTGAAAAACATTTAATAATTTCCTTTCTGAAATGATAAACTTTCTTGTGTTTTCTTCATCTCTTGAAAAAAACATTTAATAATTTCCTTTCTGAAATGATAAACTGTTTTATGTTTTCTTCATATCTTGATAAACATTTTATAATTTTCTTTGTAAAATGATAAACTCTCTCGTGTTTTCTTCGTCTCTTGATAAACATTTTATCATTTTCTTTGTAAAATGATAAACTCTCTTGTGTTTTCTTCTTCTCTTGAAAACATTTAATAATTTCCTTTCTGAAATGATAAACGCTTATGTTTTCTTCCTCTCTTGAAAAGCATTTAATCATTTCCTTTCTAAAATGATAAACTCTTTTGTGTTTTCATCATCTCTTGCAAAACATTTAATAATTTCCTTTCGAAAATAATATATTCTCTTGTGTTCTCTTCATCTCTTGCAAAACCTTTGATAATTTCTTTTCTAAAATGATAAACTCTCTTTTGTTTTCTTCATCTCTTGAAAAACATTCAATAACTTTATTCTTAAAATGATAAACTTTGTTTTCTTCATCTCTTGAAAATCATTTAATAACTTTATTCCTAAAATGATAAAAACTCTTGTGTTTTCATCATCTCTAGCAAAACATTTAATGATTTCCTTTCTAAAATGATAAACACTCTTATGTTTTCTTCATCTCTTGATAAACATTTAACAATTTCTTTTTTATAAAGTAGTTTAATAACGCGTAATCAACACTTAACTCCGTTAACACTAATCTTCCTGCTAACTATTTTGGACAGTCGTACACTGCTAGATTTCTTCAAAAAAAAATCTACACACGATTTTTGCTTCAGGTCGAGCTACGAATGTTCCCCAGTTGACAGTCGAGGCACGGATGTGGGCCACGACGAGGACTCGCACGATTCCGAGATCTTGCTGTCTGAGGAACCAAACCTCCCGACGGATTTGTTTGCTGTCTGAGGAACCAAACCTCCCGACGGATTTGTTTGCTGTCTGAGGAACAAAACCTCCCGACGGATTTGTTTGCTGTCTGAGGAACCAAACCTCCCGACGGATTTGTTTGCTGTCTGAGGAACAAAACCTCCCGACGGATTTGTTTGCTGTCTGAGGAACCAAACCTCCCGACGGATTTGTTTGCTGTCTGAGGAACCAAACCTCCCGACGGATTTGTTTGCTGTCTGAGGAACCAAAACTCCCGACGGATTTGTTTGCTGTCTGAGGAACCAAACCTCCCGACGGATTTGTTTGCTGTCTGAGGAACCAAACCTCCCGACGGATTTGTTTGCTGTCTGAGGAACCAAACCTCCCGACGGATTTGTTTGCTGTCTGAGGAACCAAACCTCCCGACGGATTTGTTTGCTGTCTGAGGAACCAAACCTCCCGACGGATTTGTTTGCTGTCTGAGGAACCAAACCTCCCGACGGATTTGTGGACGAAAGTATTCTTCTTGCTGAAATGCGTGGGACCGGGCGGGCCAAGACGGATAAGTTAAAAAGGGGTGAAATGGGTGTGGGCGCTAAGAATCGAGGGCGCTGGTTCGCTTATAGCGTGACCCGGTAGGAGCAAGACCGGACCGCTTGCATGTTAAACACCTAAAAAAAACCATCAAATATGAATGTGGCGGTTGGCGTGACGCTATAACCACACCCACCCACCCACCTAAAACCCTAATAGGGAGGCCTGATAAAAAACAAAATGTAGTGGATAAAGAGGGGAAAAGCAATAGATTATAGTCATAAAAGAGTAACCCATTACGCATGTACGAAAAATCATGAGATTTTTTTTTTTTTTTTTTTTTTTGAAATATGGATTTTTTTTTAACAGGACCTCTATTAGTCTAGAAATCTGAAACGTATGAAAAATCATTATTTTTTTTTTTTTTGAAACAGGAACTCTATTAGTCTAGAAATCTGAAACATGAAAAATCATGATGATTTTTTTTTCTGAATTTTTTTTTAACAGGAACTCTAATAGTCTAGAAATCTGAAGCATATGAAAAATCATGATTTTTTTTTTAATCTTTTTTTTTTTTTACAGGAACTCTGTCTAGAAATCTGAAGCGTATGAAAAATCATGATGAATTTTTCTTATTTTTTTTTTTTTTGAATTGATTTTTTTTAACAGGAACTATATCAGTCTGGAAATCTGAAGCGTATGAAAAATCGCTTTTTGGGGGGGAAATTTTTTTTTTTTTTTTAAATAGGAACTATATCAGTCTGTAAATCTGAAGCGTATGAAAAATCATGATGATTTTTTTTTTCTTAATGAAAAATATACTTTTTTTTTCTTTTTTTTTTAACAGGAACTCTTTCAGTCTGGAAATCTGTGAAGCGTATCTCGCACAACATCTGGAAGTCCAAGCGAAGCCCTTACAGCAACTCGGCTTAAATGATATATATCTCCTCCACCGACGATGATGATGATTATACTTCGGGAGCAATAGCTTGTTGTTAGCACTTGCATATGCAACTAGTGTGCACGTACATATCACGCGAGGAATATTCGGTGCACGAACCACTCATGCGTTGATGCTACACACAGAGCAGGAATCGCAAAATAGATATTTGCAATATGTTTTTTGTTGTTAGTTTGCAGCGTCAGTGTCCGATGAAATACAGCGCATATATTTATATTTATATCTATTTATACATATATATATATATATATATATATATATATATATATATATATATATAGATATATATATATAGAGAGAGATATATACACACATATATAGATATATATATATATATATATATATATATATATATATATATATATATATATATATATATATGTATGTATGTATATACATATATACATATATATATATATATATATATATATATATATATATATATATATATATATATATATATACAGTATATATATGTGTGTATGTATATATATATATATATATATATATATATATATATATATATATATATATATACACACACACACACTGGATGTTATGTTTCGTGTAATAAATGAGTATGAAAGCTTATTCAATTAACTCTTAGTTTGGCAAGAACTTCCGTCATTATAGGAACAATAACTCCCCTTATTTGCGATACAAAATAGGAAACCATCTTAAAACTATGACATGCCTTGGAAAAATATTCCCTCAGTTAAATTATGAAAATGTTTTTAAAAAAAAATCATACCCTAATCATTATATTTCTCTCAAAAACAAAATATAAACAGTATTCTATATAACGCAAAACGCATTCATGATGGACGCAAATTAAGTAACCCATAACTATTGACTCCTACTAAACAACAGAGAAGTGAATATTTATAAGAGCAGAACAATCAATGATAAAAGCGAATACACGGTGAAAATACACGATGAAATACACAACTGACTGTTGAAGGCAAAATACATAGATGAGTATGGGAAGACCCGAAATTTGATGATTGAATACCCACAGGGTTTAAAGGTTTAAAGGCCGCTCATGAATGGCGGAGCCAAGAGACAGTGACATTGCCTTATCGAGCAGGACAATACCTTAGAGACTGATCATATTATGATCAGCGCCCAAGACCCCTCTCCACCCACGGTAGGACCAAGGAGGTCCATGCAATGGCTGCTGATGACTCAGCAGATAGACCTATAGGCTCCCCCAAACACCACATCCTTAGCTCACAAGGACGGTGAGGTTGCAGTGACTAAGGAAACTAACGAGTCTGAGTGGGACTCGAACCCCAGTCTGGCGTTCACCAGTCAGGGACGTCACTACATCGGCTAGGATGTTGAGGTTGCCGCGACCAAAGAAACTAACGAATTTGACCGGGACTCGAACCCCAGTCTGGCGTTCACCAGTCAGGGACGTCACTACATCAGCTAGGATGTTGAGGTTGCAGCGACCAAAGAAACTAACGAATTGGAAGCGGGACTCGAACCCCAGTCTGGCATTCACCAGTCAGGGACGTTACCACATCGGCCACCACCACATGCAAGAACAGACACAAACTTGTGAATGATACAATGTTATCTGTAAAGTATCATTGAATTTCCTTATCTGATATAAAGAGTTAACAGATTAACAGACATAGACGGACTCACACTGAATATATATGACCTTTACTGAAAGCGAAAGTCGGGGTTAACTGAAGGAAGAACATTTGTGTAATTGAACGTAAATTACATTGGTTCCTCCGTATATGAAGTAATTTGGCAGAAGGGGAGATAGGGAATTGTAAATATTATGGTTTTTGAACATGATAGAGAAAAAACAAAGAAAAACATTAAGCTTGATTAATGGTCATCTCGATGACTAAGCAATTTTGTGTCTAAATAGTTTATCTGAAATTTATTCTTAATAATGAAATTGGATATTAGGAAATGTATTTATTTATTTATTTATTTATTATTATTATTATTATTATTAAAAGGGGTGATTATCCAGCCGTATAGGTGTTGGTAACTACGCAGAGAGAGAGAGAGAGAGAGAGAGAGAGAGAGAGAGAGAGAGAGAGAGAGAGAGAGAGAGAGAGAGAGAGGTTATCAGCCTATGATAAGCTCTTACTCATTTACAGTAACAAAAGAATATTTATAAAACAAGAACTATCAAACCTGCAGAGTATCAAAACGATGCAAATATCTACCCTTCATCATTGGAAATTAGAAAGATAACAATTGTGGTTGGAATGCAAAACCTAAAAATGAATCTGTGCCGATTTAGTATGTGGCCTACCTTTTTTTATTCTGGTTTAGTATGTGGCCTACCTTTTTTTATTCTGGTTTAGTATGTGGCCTACCTTTTTTTTTATTCTGGTTTAGTATGTGGCCTACCTTTTTTTTATTCTGGTTTAGTATGTGACCTACCTTTTCTATTCTGGTTTAGTATGTGGCCTACCTTATTTTATTCTGGTTTAGTATGTGGCCTACCTTTTTTTATTCTGATTTAGTATGTGGCCTACCTTATTTTATTCTGGTTTAGTATGTGGCCTACCTTTTTTTATTCTGGTTTAGTATGTGGCCTACCTTTTTTTATTCTGGTTTAGTATGTGGCCTACCTTTTTTATTCTGGTTTAGTATGTGGCCTACCTTTATTTATTCTGGTTTAGTATGTGGCCTACCTTTTTTATTCTGGTTTAGTATGTGGCCTACCTTTTTTTCATTCTGGTTTAGTATGTGGCCTACCTTTTTTATTCTGGTTTAGTATGTGGCCTACCTTTTTTCATTCTGGTTTAGTATGTGGCCTACCTTATTTTATTCTGGTTTAGTATGTGGCCTACCTTTTTTCATTCTGGTTTAGTATGTGGCCTACCTTATTTTATTCTGGTTTAGTATGTGGCCTACCTTTTTTATTCTGGTTTAGTATGTGGCCTACCTTTTTTATTCTGGTTTAGTATGTGGCCTACCTTTTTTTATTCTGGTTTAGTATGTGGCCTACCTTTTTTTATTCTGGTTTAGTATGTGGCCTA
Organism: Palaemon carinicauda; assembly: GCF_036898095.1. Taxonomy (NCBI): domain Eukaryota; kingdom Metazoa; phylum Arthropoda; class Malacostraca; order Decapoda; family Palaemonidae; genus Palaemon; species Palaemon carinicauda. The sequence goes on from NC_090739.1 coordinate 136,632,737, forward strand.
CCTTTTTTTTTATTCTGGTTTAGTATGTGGCCTACCTTTTTTTTATTCTGGTTTAGTATGTGACCTACCTTTTCTATTCTGGTTTAGTATGTGGCCTACCTTATTTTATTCTGATTTAGTATGTGGCCTACCTTATTTTATTCTGGTTTAGTATGTGGCCTACCTTTTTTTATTCTGATTTAGTATGTGGCCTACCTTATTTTATTCTGGTTTAGTATGTGGCCTACCTTATTTTATTCTGGTTTAGTATGTGGCCTACCTTTTTTATTCTGGTTTAGTATGTGGCCTACCTTTTTTATTCTGGTTTAGTATGTGGCCTACCTTTATTTATTCTGGTTTAGTATGTGGCCTACCTTTTTTATTCTGGTTTAGTATGTGGCCTACCTTTTTTTCATTCTGGTTTAGTATGTGGCCTACCTTTTTTATTCTGGTTTAGTATGTGGCCTACCTTTTTTTCATTCTGGTTTAGTATGTGGCCTACCTTATTTTATTCTGGTTTAGTATGTGGCCTACCTTTTTTCATTCTGGTTTAGTATGTGGCCTACCTTATTTTATTCTGGTTTAGTATGTGGCCTACCTTTTTTCATTCTGGTTTAGTATGTGGCCTACCTTATTTTATTCTGGTTTAGTATGTGGCCTACCTTTTTTCATTCTGGTTTAGTATGTGGCCTACCTTATTTTATTCTGGTTTAGTATGTGGCCTACCTTTTTTCATTCTGGTTTAGTATGTGGCCTACCTTATTTCATTCTGGTTTAGTATGTGGCCTACCTTTTTTATTCTGGTTTAGTATGTGGCCTACCTTTTTTCATTCTGGTTTAGTATGTGGCCTACCTTATTTTATTCTGGTTTAGTATGTGGCCTACCTTTTTCATTCTGGTTTAGTATGTGGCCTTACTTTTTTATTCTGGTTTAGTATGTGGCCTACCTTTTTTATTCTGGTTTAGTATGTGGCCTACCTTATTTTATTCTGGTTTAGTATGTGGCCTACCTTATTTTATTCTGGTTTAGTATGTGGCCTACCTTTTTTCATTCTGGTTTAGTATGTGGCCTACCTTTTTTTATTCTGGTTTAGTATGTGGCCTACCTTTTTTTTATTCTGGTTTAGTATGTTTAGTATGTGGCCTACCTTTTTTTATTCTGGTTTAGTATGTGGCCTACCTTTTTTTTATTCTGGTTTAGTATGTGGCCTACCTTTTTTATTCTGGTTTAGTATGTGGCCTACCTTTTTTTTATTCTGGTTTAGTATGTGGCCTACCTTTTTTATTCTGGTTTAGTATGTGGCCTACCTTTTTTTATTCTGGTTTAGTATATGGCTTACCTGGCTTGTTAGGTTAGGTTAGGTAAGCTTAGGTTAGGCCACATACTAAAACAGAGAGAATTTCGTAGGCCATATTCGAAAGGTAGACCACATACTAAACCGGCACAAATGAATCTTACAAAAATAAATGATCTTAAACACGGATATTAATATTATTTAAATGCAAAGAAAATTGATATTTAAAATATCAACAAAATTTTCACAACAGTGATCAACGCGTTCTTATATTTAAAAGATAAAAAAACTACTCATAATATAGTTATAAAAGGAAAAGACTATATATTAATAATCTTTTACAGAAGGATTTATTTTTGTTTCAGAAATGAAATAAAAAAAATCAAAATTTTTAGAACAGTGATCAACGCTTCCTTATATTTAAAAGATAAAAAAACTACTTATAATATAGTTACAAAAGTAAAAGACTATATATTTATATTCTCTACAGCAGGATTTATTTTTTCCAGAAATGAAAAAAAAAGAATCAACATTTTAGATTTTTTTTTTCAGAAATGAAAAAAAAGAATCAACATTTTTAGAACAGTGATCAACGCTTTCTTATATTCAAAAGATAAAAAACCATAGTTATAAAAGGAAAAGATTATATATTCAAAATCTTAACTGGGGATTTATTTTTTTTTCAGAAATGAAAAAAAAAATCAACATAAGAAACCATAGTCATAATATAGTTATAAAAAGAAAAGACTAAATATATCTATATTAACCGCAGCGATTTTTTTTTAGAAAGGACTATAAAAAAGATATATATACCTAGAATCTTAAGAGGGCTCTATTTCTTATTTTTTTCAGAATACAAAAAAAATAGTTATAATATTGTTATAAAAGGAAAAGACTATATTTTGGTATTAAACGCAGGTGATATTTTTCTAGAAAAGGACTATAAAAAGGCGTGTGTGCATATATATATATATATATATATATATATATATATATATATATATATATATATATATATATATATATATATATATATATATTTATATATAAATATATATATACATATAAATGAATATATATACATATATATATACATATAAATGAATATATATATATATATATTCATATATATATATATATATATATATATATATATATATATATATATATACATATATACAGTATATAAATATATATATACATATATATATATATACATATATATATATATACATACTGTATATATATATATATATATATATATATATATATATATATATACATTTATATATATATATATACATATATATATATATATATATATATATACATATATATACATATATATATATATATATATATATATATATATATATATATATATATATATATATATATATATATATATATATATACTGTATGTATATATATATATATATATATATATATATATATATATATATATATATACATACAGTATATATATATATATATATATATATATATATATATATATATATATATATATATATATATATATATATATATATATAATCATAACAGCAAACTTAATTCTTTTAAGAAATGAATAGAAAAAAATAAAGAGAGGAGACAAGCTAAAGGCCGACACATCTCAGCGCTCCCGACTAAATGAACGGAATTTACATGGCCGTATTAATGATCAGCGAAGGGCTGGCTGGTCGGTGGCCATTCCTGGGAACCAGTCGCCCAGGTAAAGGTGGTCATTAATGGGCAGGTCCCCAAATTGCAAAGTAGATGAAGATTGATGGGAGCTTTGAATGACTGTTTTTGTGCCACAATGCCTTTCCCTCCTCGTCCGGGATTTTAATCTGATGTATGATTTAGTCATGAGAGCTTTTTAGCCAGTCTTTTTTTTTTATAATTCTTTAGTAATTCCCTTTCATATTGTTTTTAACTTTTTTTTCTATTTTTTAGTCATGAGAGCTTTTTAGCCAGTCTTTTTTTTATAATTTTTTTGTAATTCCCTTTTTTATTGTTTTTAACTTTTTTCTATTTTTCAGTCATGAGAGCTTTTTAGCCAGTTTTCTTTTTATATACTGATTATTATTTTTTTCATAGTTTTTAACATTTTTCCTATTTTGATTTTTTAGTCATGAATCTTTTTTTTATCATTTTATTTTGATTAATTTTTTCATTGTTTTTAATATCTTTTATATTGATTTTTTTTTTTTTTAGTTATGAGAGCTTTTTAGCCCGTATTTTTTTATAATTATATTTTGGTTCTTTTTTTTAATTTTTTTTTTAACTTCTTTTCTATTTTGTGTTTTTTTCAGGTATGAGAGCTAAAGCTTTTAAGTCCGAGACTTTCTTTGTATTTTGATTCTTTATTTCACTGTTTTTAACTTCTTTTCTATTTTGTATTTCTAGTTATGAGAGCTTTATACTCCGAGTATTCGTTTTTTAATTTTATTTTGATTTATTTTTTATTGTTTTTAACTTGTTTTTCTATATAATTTTCTTCTTTATTCATATTTTCCCTTGCATGAGCTTGTTAGAGTTCTCTTGCTTGAGGGTACACTTGGGCACACTTCTATCTAGTTTCTCTTCCTCTTGTTTTGTTAAAGTTTTCATAGTTTTTATAGGAAATATTTATTTTAATGTTACTCTACTTAAAATATTTTATTTTTCTTTATTTCCTTTCCTCACTGGGCTATTTTCCATGTTGGAGCCCCAGGGCTTATAGCATTCTGCTTTTCCAACTAGGGCTGTAGCTTAGCATTTAATAATAATAATAATGGGGGCCTAAGAAAGACAGGTCACGAGGTATGGAGACGATTAATTTGTCCTTATTTGATAATTTTATGCAAATTGCCCTTAATTGCCATTTCATTCGGGAGAGGTGGGATTGTTTTGGAATTGTAACTTCTAATTATATGGTAAGCAGCTCTTCTAAGAGAAGCACACTCCAAAATCAAACCCTTGTTCTCTAGTCGTGGGTAGTGACATAGCCTCTGTACCATGGTCTTCCACCGTCTTGGGTTAGAGTTCTCTTGCTTGAGGGTACACTCGAGCACATTATTCTATCTTATTTCTCTTCCTCTGTTTTTTTTTAATTATTTTATAGTTTATATAGGAAATATTTTAATGCTACTGTTCTTAAAATATTTTATTTATCCTTGTTTCCTTTCCTCACTGGGCTATTTTCCCTGTTGGAGCCCCTGGGCTTATATCATCCTGCTTTTCCAACTAGGGTTGTAGTCTAGCAAGTAATAATAATAATAATAATAATAATAATAATAATTCACGAACAACTCCCAAAACCTGAAACCAGCCATCTTGACTGTGAGTTATTCAGAACCACTCTTGACAATCCAGTCCAAGTTATGGATGCATTCCGCCTGGAACTTCCTCCTGGAACAACTCCCGCGCTCGCAAAGCTCATGATTGTGAGGGATTGAGCTCATGATTGTGAGGGATTGAGCTCATGATTGCGATCTATTCCAGAATAAACTATGACGCTTTTAAAGATCTTGATTATCAGCCATTCAAGAATAAACTTCGCGTCTGTTAATATTCCAGTTTAAATACTTTCAAAGGCCGCTCATGAATGGCAGAGGCAAGGGGAAGTGACATTGCCATTGCCATATCAAGCAGGACAATGCCCTAGAGACTGACCATATACACATATGATCAGCACCCAAGCCCCCTCTCCACCCACGCTAGGACCGAGGATTGATAGGCAATGGCTGCTGATGACTCAGCAGATAGATCTATAGGCTCCACAAAATCTCCCATTTTTAGCTCACAAGGATGCTGAAGTTGCAGTGATCAAAGGAACGAACGAGATTGAACGGGACTTGAACTCCAGTCTGGCGTTCACCAGTCAGGGACGGAACGGGACTCGAACTCCAGTCTGGCGTTCACCAGTCAGGGACGTTACAGCATCAGACACCAAAACCCTAGGTATTTCAGATACAAACCTTAATAGGGAGGATCGTGATTGCAAGGTATTCAGTAACTACTACTCATTCTGGTGAAGATTGGCACTGAAGGTACTCAGGGCTAATTCCTAAAGCAAATGTTTCGACATTAAGCATTTTAAGAAAAGGTCTCAAAAAGAGTTTTATGATGTTACGTTTTCAGGAACCGTCGCAAGTAAGGGTCGTGGTGGCTTGGTTTTAAAGACCACGGTAAACGAGTTCAACAATAAGTTCGACACGATCATAAGAACTCTCTAAATGCTTAAACTAATTCAAATCGCTCTACCAAAGAGTAAATGGAGTCTCCACGGATGGACTAAAATGTCTTTGAGACATCCAAAATCCTTGTAACACAAACACACACACTCTCTCTCTCTCTCTCTCTCTCTCTCTCTCTCTCTCTCTCTCTCTCTCTCTCTCTCTCTCCTACTGTACTTCCAGCGGATGTAGTGAACAGTAACACGGCAAACAAGTTCAAAAATAAGTTAGACAAGATCATAAGAACTCTCTATGCTTAAACTAATTGGAGTCTCCGCGGATGGACTATGTCTTTGAGACATCCAAAACCCTTGTAACACTCTCTCTCTCTCTCTCTCTCTCTCTCTCTCTCTCTCTCTCTCTCTCTCTCTCTCTCTCTCTCTCTCTCTCTCTCTCTCATCATAAGACGTAATAATAGGGTACTCCGAAATCTGCTTCAATTCGTGACTGTCATGCTTTCAGAACCCATTATTTCTCCAGCAGTCATCTGGTTGAGGTTCTTCATGAACATTCCTAATATATACAATAATCGCTAATAAAACAGGCTTTCAGGGACATATCAGAGGGTCTTTGAGTCTCTTTTAACACTAAACACGGCTTTACAACTCAAGATAGAAAAGAAATTATCCAAAATGTCATTTTTTTTTCCAGTTTTGGTTTTCAGAGACACTCAAGGTTTAAGTTTAAAGGCCACTAAAAGTGACAGAGGCATGGGATAGTGACAACACATTATCTACCAGGACAATGCCCTAGAGACTGACCATATATCCATATGATCAGTGCCCAAGCCCGCTCTCAACCCAACTAGGAACAGGGAGGGATTCATGAACATTCCTAATATATACAATAATCGCTAATAAAACAGGCTTTCAGGGACATATCAGAGGGTCTTTGAGTCTCTTTTAACACTAAACACGGCTTTACAACTCAAGATAGAAAAGAAATTATCCAAAATGTCATTTTTTTTTCCAGTTTTGGTTTTCAGAGACACTCAAGGTTTAAGTTTAAAGGCCACTAAAAGTGACAGAGGCATGGGATAGTGACAACACATTATCTACCAGAACAATGCCCTAGAGACTGACCATATATCCATATGATCAGTGCCCAAGCCCGCTCTCAACCCAACTAGGAACAGGGAGGGATTCATGAACATTCCTAATATATACAATAATCGCTAATAAAACAGGCTTTCAGGGACATATCAGAGGGTCTCTGAGTCTCTTTTAACACTAAACACGGCTTTACAACTCAAGATAGAAAAGAAATTATCCAAAATGTCATTTTTTTTTTCCAGTTTTGGTTTTCAGAGACACTCAAGGTTTAAGTTTAAAGGCCACTGAAAGTGACAGAGGCATGGGATAGTGACAACACATTATCTACCAGGACAATGCCCTAGAGACTGACCATATATCCATATGATCAGTGCCCAAGCCCGCTCTCAACCCAACTAGGAACAGGGAGGGATTCATGAACATTCCTAATATATACAATAATCGCTAATAAAACAGGCTTTCAGGGACATATCAGAGGGTCTTTGAGTCTCTTTCAACACTAAACACGGCTTTACAACTCAAGATAGAAAAGAAATTATCCAAAATGTCATTTTTTTTTCCAGTTTTGGTTTTCAGAGACACTCAAGGTTTAAGTTTAAAGGCCACTAAAAGTGACAGAGGCATGGGATAGTGACAACACATTATCTACCAGGACAATGCCCTAGAGACTGACCATATATCCATATGATCAGTGCCCAAGCCCGCTCTCAACCCAACTAGGAACAGGGAGGGAGGGCCAGGCAATGGCTGCTAATGACTCAGCTGGTAGACCTGTAGGCTTCCTCAAACACCAATCCTTAGCTTACAAGGATGGTAAGGTTGCAGACACTACAAGAAACTATCGAACTTGAGCGGGACTCGAGCCCCAGTCGGGCAAATGGCAGGCAGGGACGATACCAATTGGCTACCACAGCCATGTAATGTCCCTCTTTCTTTTGATGCTCCCAGAAAAGTTTTTCTCTTGTCTTGACGCTATCGTGAATTATTTCCCAGGTTCCAGTGAATGTGGTGCCTCCTGGTGACGCCTTAAGAAACTATTCTCATGTTATAAATGTATTGTTAGCAATAACTTTTTTTTTCCGGCTTTCAGAACCTATTTTTATTTCGACTTTCTAAGCTCACTGAAAAACTAATTTTCAAGTTTTTTCCGAGCATTTCCAGGCTTTAAGAAATTATTTTCATTTCGACTTTCTACGTTTTCTGAAAAACTAATTTTTGGGTTTTTTTTCCGAGCATTTCAAGCTTTCGGAACCTATTTTCATTTCTACTTTCTACGTTTTCTGAAAAAGCAATTTTTGGTTTTTTTCAGAGCATTTCCCGGCTTTAAAAACCTATTTTCATTTCTACTTTCTACGTTTTCTGAAAAACTAATTTTTGGGTTTTTTTTTTTTCCGAGCATTTCCAGGCTTTAAGAACCTATTTTCATTTCGACTTTCTAAGTTTCCTGAAACACTGATTTCTTTTTGGGTTTCTATTTCGAGCATTCGAGAAATCTCTCATCATACAGCTCGTGTTTCCGATGTTTCCTTTCCATGTTCCGAGAAACACCTGTGAAACCTCGTGATTGCGAGCTCCCTTTCGTGTGGGTAGCCGGCATAGAAGTTCCGGGATATTAGCGTTCATTATTGTTGAATGCGTTACTACAACCGCCTTATTGATTATTGATTCCCACTGGAGGTTTGATAGTATTCCAGAATTCTCTTTACATCATTTTTTTCTTCATTTATATTTCAGTTCCTTTTGTCAATGGAATGCGCCTATGTTGTCATATACTAATGAACGTGTTTGTGCGCGCGTGTGTACATATATGAGAGAGAGAGAGAGAGAGAGAGAGAGAGAGAGAGAGAGAGAGAGAGAGAGAGAGTATGTTGTAAACGTAATTAATGGGGTTGTAGTGGCCCATGTAGTAACATCCCTGATTGGTGAACGCCAGACTGGGGTTCGAGTCCCGCTCAAACTCGTTAGTTTCTTTGGTCGCTGCAAACTCACCAAACTAGTGAGCTATGAATGCGAGGGTTTGCGGGAGCATATAGGTCTATTTGCTGCGTCATCAGCAGCCATTGCCTGTCCCTCTTTGGTCCTAACTTGGGTGGAGCGGAGGCTTGGGCGCTGATCATATGTATATATGGCCAGTCTCTAGGGTATTGTTCTCCTCGATAAGGCAATGTCGCTGTCCCTTGCCTCTGCCATTCATGAGCGGCCTTTAAACCTTCAATTGGTAACTCAAATCAATCGATCAGATTGGAGCCACGAAATGGAATCCAGGAAGAATTAGAATATCATTATGAATATAAGTTTCCAGATCTCCTTGACTGCTATCGTTGTAAGTCGAGAACTCAAGCGTCAGTAGATTTCACTGAACATTAGTGCAAAATACTTAAAAAAAAGCTTCTTTGTATTTCCTGAATTATTTAGTCAGATTTGTTATCTATTAAGTAAAAAAAAAAAAGAAAAAAAAAACAACCTTTTTTATCTCATATAAAAATGTTCCAAAGCTTATTTCTAAATATCAAAAGCACAATGCTTAACAGAGTAAAAAAAAAAATGCCTACTTCTTACCAGTATGAAACTTCATTTTGATGGTAACTGAAGAGGTTTAGACTTTCTCCAATATATTATTAAACCTTAAAAAAAAAAAAAAAAAAAAAAAAAAAAAAAAAAAAAAAAAAAAAAAAAAAAAAACGATTTTAATCAGAAATCTAAGAGATTTAGTTACGCAAAGTAAACGATACAAAATATAATTATTCTCATCTAATTCAAGTAAATTGTTTTGGGGGATTAAAAACTCAGACCCTATGAGAACATATTTGATAATTAAACCTTTCTTACTACTCAAAACCGCACATAACCACTCGAGACAAAACGCAGCACGAAAAACTACGCATAAAGACCTTCTATCACAGAGGCATCCTGGCAGGACCCTTGATAAGGTGCTGGCTGGAACAAAGTGTACAATTGTACATAAAGTATTTGGGGATGGGGTCGCATTGCTTTCCAAACATCCCTTGTACATTACGCGTTCTTTGTCCTGCGGAAAATACTTATCTTTAACACCATTCACAGATCACTATCGTGTAATTTAGAAGTGCCAAAAGTTCGGTCGCCTCGCGATATAACAGAGGAAAATATGATCAGAGGTATATGAGATCCTTAAGAGCCATACTCTGAAAAACACCGACAAGGAAATACCAATAACAATATCAGATATATTATGTGGGAATTTATTATCGGGAGCATTTGCGCCCGAGAAATAAACTCTGAGATGCCTCTGGTAAGGGAGGGGAAAAGGGGTAGGGGGGGAGTGAGAAGGGGGGGATAGGTGAGGGAAAGTTAGGGGAGGGGGTAAAAGGGGGAGGGGGTAGGTTCTGGAAGTACATGGAGGAGAGATCAGCTGTATCAAACTCCAGAGCCTCTGGTAAGGAAGGAAAAGGGGTAGGGGGTGAGAGTGAGAAGGGGGAGGGATAGGTGAGGGAAGAAGGGGAGGGGAAGGTTCAGGAGAAAAAAAGGG
>NC_090739.1:136650290-136658992 GCF_036898095.1 Palaemon carinicauda
TTATCTTTACTATATCACGTTTTATAAAAAAAAAATATTACGTTTCAGAGATAATTTGCCAAAATAAAATTACTTTACGATATTAGTTTACAAGGCAGATTACAGTGTTAACCTTACTATAATATACATTGTAAGACAAAAAATATTACGTTTTAGACGTAATTCGTCAAAATACAAAATTCGAATTTCAAGACCTATTTTGCAATGAAAGATAAAATTAACATTATCGGACTTCAATACAATATATTACGTATTCAAGTTTTCCCGTAATCCGTATTACTATCTTCTGTCTCTAAAGTGAGTGTAGACGTGTATGAAATGGAATGAAAGGGAAAAAAAAAAATACTCACATATTACACAGCTTTACAGCCTCTTCTTTGCGTCTCTGAAAAAAAGAACAAAAGTGTAAGAAAGAAATTATTCTTAAAAGGTCTGATCTTATAAAAATCGAATACTTAGCATTGAGGATTCACTCGGAGGGAGGAGAAACCCCTAAAATCGTCAATGAATCTAGAAGTTAACTTTACAGCTTTTCGCTCTTCCAATGCAAGAATGATCAACCCTGACCCTCTCTCTCTCTCTCTCTCTCTCTCTCTCTCTCTCTCTCTCTCTCTCTCTCTCTCTCTCTCTCTCTCTCTCTCTCTCTCTCTATCTTCAAAAGTGGATCAAGACTAGAGGCAAGCAATTATAGACCTGTTAGTCTAACATCACATATTATGAAAGTGTATGAGAGGGTAATAAAAAAGAAAATAATGAACCATTTGGTCAAAAATAATTTGTTTAATATGGGTCAACACGGTTTCGTACCTGGAAAAAGTACACAGGCCCAACTGATAGCTCACTATGAAAACATATACAATAATATGATAAATGAAAAAGACACAGATGTGATCTATCTAGATTTTGCAAAAGCCTTTGACAAGGTAGACCATAACATATTGGAGAAAAAAATGAGAAAGCATAATATTGTGGGAAAGATAGGAAAATGGGTAAAAGAATTCCTGCAAAACAGAAAACAGATAGTGGTTGCAAATGACGAGAAATCAGATGAAGCCCAGGTAATATCTGGTGTGCCCCAAGGTACGGTATTAGCTGCACTGCTATTTGTTATTATGATCTCAGACATAGACTATGATGTTGAAAACTCCGTAGTGAGAAGTTTCGCCGATGACACAAGAATAAGTAGAGAAATTACTTGTGATGAAGATAGGAACTCACTACAAAGAGATCTAAACAAAATATATGAATGGGCGGAGATAAATAGGATGGTATTTAACTCCGATAAATTCGAATCAATAAATTATGGTAACAGAGAAGGAATGGTGTATGCATACAAGGGACCTAATAATGAGACAATCACGAACAAGGAAGCAATTAAAGACCTCGGTGTAATTTTAAATAGGAATATGTTATGCAACGACCAAATAGCAACACTGTTGGCTAAATGTAAAGCAAAAATGGGAATGTTATTCAGACACTTTAAAACAAGAAAAGCTGAACACATGATTATGCTTTACAAAACTTATGTGCATAGTACACTCGAGTACTGCAATGTGATATGGTACCCACACTACCAAAAGGATATTGCGCAAATAGAGAGTGTACAAAGGTCCTATACTGCTAGAATAGAAGAAGTTAAGGACCTTGATTACTGGGAAAGACTGCAATTTTTAAAACTATACAGTCTAGAAAGGAGAAGAGAAGGCTACATGATAATACAAGCATGGAAGCAAATAGAAGGAATTGCTGAAAACATCATGGAGCTTAAAGTATCAGAAAGAGCAAGCCGAGGTAGATTAATAGTGCCAAAAAGCATTCCAGGTAAACTGAGAAAGGCGCACAGGACATTAATCCACTACGCACCAGCATCGATAATGCAGCGACTATTTAATGTGCTGCCAGCTCATCTAAGAAACATATCAGGAGTGAGCGTAGATGCGTTTAAAAATCAGCTCGATAAATACCTAAGATGCATCCCAGACCATCCAAGACTGGAAGATGCAAAATACACCGGAAGATGTATTAGCAACTCTCTGGTGGATATACGAGGTGCCTCACACTGAGGGACCTGGGGGAACCCAAACAAAAAATAAGGCAATAAGGTAAGGTAAGGTAAGGTAAGGTAAGGCTCTCTCTCTCTCTTACACATATTGTATATATATATATACATATATATATATATATATATATATATATATATATATATATATATATATATACAGTATAATATATATATATATATATATATATATATATATATATATATATATATATACAGTATAATATATATATATATATATATATATATATATATATACAGTATAATATATATATATATATATATACAGTATATATATATATATATATATATATATATATATATATATATATATATATATATATATATACAGTATATACTGTATATACATATATATAAATTATGAATATACATATATATATACATATGTATATACATATATATACATATATGTACATACATATATATACTGTAACAAACTATACCGGGGATTTTGGTTAATTTATCTTAATTGATAAAGTAATATTTTGAGTGTCACCTAAAGTCACTTTAATTTAATTTTCTTTTCATCGCCATCTAGTGGTTGATGTATTAGGCTAAGATTGGTACGTCACCCATGGAATGTTTTGTTTTGTTTTCCATGTTGACTGTTTGGGAGTGTTGGGCGAAGTGACGAGGGACCTTTTATTGGAGGTAAATGGGAGTGAGGAAATAGCTGCCATCTTCAAACTTGAAGATCTCACCGTGAGTTGGCTCTTCAACCGCTGGAGATTACTAGTGGGAGTGATCCAGTGTCTTCAGTGAAGGAGGCGGTGGAGGATTTGATCGCCGCCTTTGGAGGAGCAACTCAGCAGCAGTTAAATGCTATCACTTTCTCCTGTGCATGGTGAGGGTTTGCTGTAATTGTGTGTTACCAGCGGGGAGAAGGACTCTCCACGGACCAGAACCCATCACTACTGTACCCGTTAAAGCCGAGACCTATCTTCCTTTTGGTAAGGGTAGTGATTTTGGTTTGCCTCCATTTCATCTCTGAAGGAGTAGAGGGCGGCGCCTTTAGTGATTTTTCACCGCTGTTTGTGTTGCGCTACGCGGTTAGCGTAAACAAGGTCTCGTCCATGATTGGTCTTCTGACTTTATTCGTCTCTGTGAAAGCCTACATCAGGAGTGTTTTCATTTCCGTGTTAATGTAGGTTAACTATTAATGTAATTTATGTGTATTGTGGGGATGGGAAGTTTTGCCTAGATTTGTATAAAGAGGGGTAGAGTTAAGGTTCCGAGACTTTCTTGCTCTTTTCTATCAGTCAATGTAATCGTGTAATTTGTCGGGTGAATGGTAGATTGCGAGGTTATTCTTTCCTTTTACTGTTGTCTTGCCTTTCCGTGTCGTTGTTGATGAATGGGTCCTATATGTGTTTGTTGTACTGTGCTTGTGGTTTGATATCTTCCCATTTAAAGTGATTTTCTGTGTTATTTTGTTTGTAAATAAATATTCAATATGTCTCTTGCAGTGTTTTATGATTACCCACTCCTTTAATATCACTGTTACATATTATTGCTAGCTCTGGCTGTGAAGAAAACTTAAAGAACTTGGCCCTCACTGGGTCCGTGCGTAACATTTTGGCGACCTTGCCAGGATCCTGTAAAACTAGTATTTTCAGGATCCCCAGAGCGTATGTAATTGTATGTAAACAAATAGTGAAGGAGGTGGTAATTATCAGTTTCGCTAGTTATATTTCTTCGACAAAATGACTGATACAGAAGAAGTGGCTGGGTTTAATGTTTCGGAGTTTTTCCATAGTCCTGATTGGGAGGAGAAGATAGGTGATCTTAGTAAGAGCCATTTAATGATAATTGGTGAATATCTTGGGCTGCCTATTGTCGCAGGTGTGAAGAAAGGGAGTTTGTTGCTTCAGGTAATGAAGGCTATGCAAGGTAGAATAGCAGGTCCTAGTTTAGCTGAACCAGAGTCAATTAAGGATAAGATAGCTTTGCAAAAGATAGAAATGGAAAAGTTGAAGTTACAGTTAGAAATGGGTAAGACTGAAGTAGCTAATAGGGAAAGAGAGAGGCTTCATGAGAGGGAACGGGAAAAGCTTAGAATAGCGCAGGAACAGGTTAGAGTAGAACAGGAAAAGCTTAGGTTAGATCAGGAAAAAGAATTGGAAAAGCTTAGAATAGCGCAGGAACAGGTGAGAGTAGAACAGGAAAGGGCTAGATTAGAGTACGAGAGAGAACAGGAAAGGGCTAGATTAGAGTACGAGAGAGAACAGGAGAAGGTTAGGTTAGATCAGGAAAGAGAATTGGAAATTAGGAGAATGGAACATGAATTACAGGTACTTCGGCTGAAGCGACCAGAAGCGGAAGATAGGTTTAATATTGGCAGCGCAATTAAGCTGGTACCAATATTTAATGAATCCGATGTCGCAGAATTTTTCTCTGCATTCGAAAAATTAGCGAGAAAACTGAGTTGGCCGGAATCAATGTGGACTACCTTAGTTCAATGCAGATTGATCGGTAAGGCACAGAAGGTTTATGCAGCGCTAAGTGAAGAGACGAGTGCAGAGTACGAACAGGTCAAAGAGATAATATTGAAGGCTTATGAACTGGTACCGGAGGCGTACCGTCAACGCTTTCGTAACTTGCGTAAACTGTATAACTGCACATTTGTTGAATTTGCTAGAGAGAAAGTAAGTGCGTTTTTAGATTGGTTAAAAGCGAAGGGTATTAATGATTTTGAAAGTTTAAAGGAACTAATATTAATTGAGGAATTTAAAAATCACATTGGGATGGAACTTAAAGTACATTTAGAAGACTTGAAATTGGAAACTATAGAAGCAGTAGCGGTTGCTGCGGACGAATATACTTTATCGCATAAGTCAGTAAATCGTTTTTCATCGAGACTCGATAAATGGGATAAAGGTAAGAAGGGCGAGAAAGCAGCGGTAACGTCTGGTAAGTCGGATGGAGGGAGTTCTCCAAAGAAGGCAAAGTCATCACCAAGTAGGGGTGGAAGTGAAATCATTTGTTTTTTCTGCAGGAAAAAGGGCCATGTTAAGGCTGATTGTACTGCCTGGAAAGGGCAGGGTAAGTCAAAGCCGGTAGGCTTGATTGGTAAGGTTGCTGGGAGCAGGTCCCAGGTAAGTAGTTGCTTCAGTAAGTACGTCGCAGAAGGCGAGGTTTTCGCTAAAGACCGGTCAGGGTCTGGAAGGCGGGTGAGAATACTACGGGACACTGCCGCGGCCCAGTCGGTAATCTTACGGTCCTCATTGCCCTGGGACTTCAGAGAGGAGGAGCCAGAGTATGTAGTATTAGGTGGATTTCCTAATACGGTAGTAGCGTGTCCTCTGGGTGAGTTTTGGGTAGACTCAAGGTGGATTAATGGACCTATGAAGTTGGCAATGGTGGATGTATTACCCATAAGCAATGTTGATATTGTGTTGGCTAACGATATAGAGGCAGGTACGGTATGTGATTGCCCGGTTGTGCAATGCAGGTATGCTGACCCCGTTAGTGAAGTTGAACCGGTAATGGTTGTGACTCGCTCGGCAGCGCATTCATCTGGGATAGAGGATTAAGGGTTAGGCTTGGATAGTCTAGAGGAGCTGTCAGAGGGAGGGGTTTCTGGGTTAAGTGCTTCTGCAAGTCCTAGTCTGGTCTCTGAGTGGGATAGCTCAGTAGGGTGGGATAGGGAATCACTTAGGTTAGCTCAGAAGGAGGAGTTTGGAGAATTAGGAGTGGAGGTAGACTCTGATTTGAGTAGACCTCGGTATCTGTGGGAAGACAGCATCCTACTGAGGGTGAGTAGGTCAACTGTGGTTCCATCTGATGATTGGGAGGTAAGGAAACAGGTGGTAGTGCCCCATAAATATAGGGACAAGATTTTATGGTTGGGACACGAGGATGTGTTCGCAGGTCATTTTGGAATTGGAAAGACTTTTAGGAAACTTGCTGAACACTTTTATTGGCCAAAGATGAGATCTGAGGTAAAAAGGTTTGTTAATTCTTGCAAAACTTGTCAACTGGTTGGTAAACCCAATCAGAAAATCCCTAAGGCACCTTTAAAACCAATTCCAGCAGTAGGGGAACCTTTTCAGGAAATTTTGATTGACATTGTAGGCCCATTGCCTAAAACCAGCAGTGGTAATCAATACATACTAACTATAATGGATCGAATGTCTAGGTACCCGGAAGCAGTGCCCTTAAGGAGTTTTAAGAGTAAGCAGGTCATCAATGCATTAACAAACTTCTTTTCCAGGTTTGGTTTGCCCAAGACGATTCAATCTGATTGCGGGACTAATTTTACAAGCAAAGATTTTTGTAAAAGTTTACAGGAGTTGAAGGTTCAACATATCAGGTCATCGCCTTACCATCCAGAAAGCCAGGGACAGATTGAGCGATTCCATCAGACGCTGAAATCCATGTTAAAAAAATATTGTGGGGATAATCCGGGAGGATGGGATAAAGTTCTCCCGTATTTACTTTTTGCTTTTAGGTCTGTACCAAGTGATGTAATGGGTTTCACCCCCTTTGAATTAGTTTTTGGTCACAAGGTAAGGGGTCCTTTGGATGTGATAAGAGAGAGTTGGGAGGGGAGTCACCCTAACGTAAGCTTGATAGAGTTCTTGAGAGAGTCCAGGAGTAAGTTAACTAAGGCATGGGAATTTGCTAAGAATAATCTAGTAATTGGTCAGGGGAAGATGAAGGAAAAGTACGACATAAAGACCAGAGTTAGGGAATTTCAGGTTGGGGATAAGGTACTTGCTCTGCTGCCAATTCCAGGAAATCCCTTAACGGCAAAGTTTTCAGGTCCATGGAAGGTTGCAAAGGTAGTTAGTAATCTTAACTACCTGATAGAAACACCAGACAGGCGACGTAAGTATCAACTATGCCATGCAAATATGTTGAAACCTTTTGTTGAGCGTGTGAGTAAGGAACCAATCTTATTACTCAATAGGGTTGAGCCCAATGTTTTAGGTCCCAGCATTGATATGCCATGGCCCAGAAATAATCAGGAAATGCTAAGTAATTTGTCTGGGAATTTGCTACACTTAGAAAGGGATCAGAGGGAGTCTGTGGTAAATTTATGTGAATCTTTTCCAGAATTATTTCAGGATTCTCCAGGGCTTACCAATGTATTGAGTCACGATGTGGAAGTGGGAAATGCTAAGCCCATCAAGCAAGCCCCCTATAGGACCAATCCAGTAAAAAGAGAGATTATTGACAAGGAAGTAGAGTATATGTTGAAGCACAATTTAATTGAAGACAGTAATAGTCCATGGTCTTCTCCTGTAGTCTTAGTGAAGAAGGAGGGAGGTGAGTACCGGATGTGCTTTGATTACAGGAGAATTAATGCAGTCACTGAGGCTGACAGCTTTCCTCTTCCTCGAGTAGAGGACTGTATTAATGAAATAGGGAATGCTCAGTATATTAGTAAATTTGACTTGTTAAAAGGATACTGGCAAGTTCCATTGACTAAGCGGGCTAGGGAGGTATCCGCATTTGTAACTCATGAAGGGTTGTATGCCTGTAATGTTATGCCTTTTGGCATGAAAAACGCCTCTGCTACATTCCAGCGTTTAATGAATAAGATTGTGGGTAGACTGGAAGGAGTAGTGGTCTATATTGATGATATCATCGTGTATAGCCATGATTGGGCTACACACTTAAAGAGGATGGAGAAACTGTTTGTTAAGCTCAAGCAAGCAGGGTTGGTGATTAATTTGGCAAAGTGTGACATAGCAAAGGCGAAGGTAGTCTACTTGGGACATGAAGTAGGTCAGGGTAAAGTACTACCAAAGTCTGCAAATGTAGAGGCAATTGTAAATTTTCAGGTGACGGATAACAAGAAAGCCATTCGCAGGTTTCTGGGAATGATAGGCTACTATAGAAGATTTATAATTAATTTTTCCCAAATAGCTAATCCTTTAACTAATTTATTGCAGAAAGGAGTGGAATTCCAGTGGTCGAGCGCATGTCAAGAATCGTTTGACAAGTTAAAATCCACCTTATTAACTAATCCAATTTTGAAAGCCCCTAATTTTCAAGTACCATTCAAGTTGGCAATAGATGCCAGTGATGTGGGTGTTGGAGCTGTCTTGTCGCAGGTGGAGGACCAGGTAGAACATCCAGTGGCTTTCTTCTCAAAGAAATTAACTAAACCACAACAGAATTATTCCACCATAGAGAAGGAAACCTTGAGCCTGATTCTCGCTCTTGAACATTTTGAGGTTTATCTTTCCAGCTGCAGGACACCGATTGAAGTCTGGACCGATCATAATCCTTTAACCTTTTTGAAAAAGTTTGAGTCACAATCAGAGATTGTGTAGGTGGAGCTTATTGTTGCAGGAATGGAGTCTGGATATTAAGCACATCTCTGGGAAAGAGAACGTTGTTTCAGATGCCTTATCCCGCTGCTTTCTTGTGATAATGAAATTTTTCACATTTCAGGAGATTGTTTTTTTTTTTTTTTTTGTTATTGTTAGGATGACACTAGTTAAAGTATTAAAATTATTAGTGTTCAGATTATATTTTGAAGGGTAAATTAACCAGCTAGTTTTGATAAACTAAATAGGGGTTGCTTTGACTTGAGACTTTTATCTATCAATTTTTATTCCATAAAAATTTTTATTTAAGGGGGGAAATGTAACAAACTATACCGGGGATT
>NC_090739.1:136664492-136674492 GCF_036898095.1 Palaemon carinicauda
CTACCTTATTTTATTCTGGTTTAGTATGTGGCCTACCTTTTTTCATTCTGGTTTAGTATGTGGCCTACCTTTTTTCATTCTGGTTTAGTATGTGGCCTACCTTTTTTCATTCTGGTTTAGTATGTGGCCTACCTTTTTTATTCTGGTTTAGTATGTGGCCTACCTTTTTTTTATTCTGGTTTAGTATGTGGCCTACCTTTTTTATTCTGGTTTAGTATGTGGCCTACCTTTTTTATTCTGGTTTAGTATGTGGCCTACCTTTTTTTTATTCTGGTTTAGTATGTGGCCTACCTTTTTTCATTCTGGTTTAGTATGTGGCCTACCTTTTTTATTCTGGTTTAGTATGTGGCCTACCTTTTTTTATTCTGGTTTAGTATGTGGCCTACCTTTTTTCATTTTGGTTTAGTATGTGGCCTACCTTTTTTTATTCTGGTTTAGTATGTGGCCTACCTTTTTTCATTTTGGTTTAGTATGTGGCCTACCTTTTTTTATTCTGGTTTAGTATGTGGCCTACCTTTTTTTTATTCTGGTTTAGTATGTGGGCCTACCTTTTTTTCATTTTGGTTTAGTATGTGGCCTACCTTTTTTTATTCTGGTTTTAGTATGTGGCCTACCTTTTTTTTCATTCTGGTTTAGTATGTGGCCTACCTTTTTTTATTCTGGTTTAGTATGTGGCCTACCTTTTTTTCATTCTGGTTTAGTATGTGGCCTACCTTTTTTTTATTCTGGGTTTAGTATATGGCCTACCTTTTTTATTCTGGTTTAGTATGTGGCCTACCTTTTTTTATTCTGGTTTTTAGTATGTGGCCTACCTTTTTTTTATTCTGGTTTAGTATGTGGCCTACCTTTTTTTTATTCTGGTTTAGTATGTGGCCTACCTTTTTTTTATTCTGGTTTAGTATGTGGGCCCTACCTTTTTTTTATTTCGGGTTTCAGTTATGTGGCCCTCACTTTTTTATTCTGGTTTAGTATGTGGCCTACCTTTTTTTATTCTGGTTTAGTATGTGGCCTACCTTTTTTTATTCTGGTTAGTATGTGGCCTACCTTTTTTTATTCTGGTTTAGTATGTGGCCTACCTTTTTTTATTCTGGTTTAGTATGTGGCCCTACCTTTTTTTATTCTGGTTTAGTATGTGGCCTACCTTTTTTTATTTCTGGTTTTAGTATGTGGCCTACCTTTTTTTATTCTGGTTTAGTATGTGGCCTACCTTTTTTTTATTCTGGTTTAGTATATGGCCTACCTTTTTTTTTATTCTGGTTTAGTATGTGGCCTACCTTTTTTTATTCTGGTTTAGTATGTGGCCTACCTTTTTTTTATTCTGGTTTAGTATGTGGCCTACCTTTTTTTATTCTGGTTTAGTATGTGGCCCTACCTTTTTTTTATTCTGGTTTAGTATGTGGCCTACCTTTTTTTATTCTGGTTTAGTATGTGGCATACCTTTTTTATTCTGGTTTAGTATGTGGCCTACCTTTTTTTTATTCTGGTTTAGTATATGGCCTACCTTTTTTTTATTCTGGGTTTAGTATGTGGCCTACCTGGCTTGTTAGTTTAGGTTAGGTAAGCTTAGTTTAGGTTAGGTAAGCTTAGTTAGGTAAGCTTAGGTTAGGTTAGGTAAGCTTAGGTTAGGTTAGGTAAGCTTAGGTTAGGCCACATACTAAAACAGATAGAATTTTATAGGCCATATTCGAAAGGTAGACCACATACTAAACCGGTACAAATGAATCTTACAAAAATAAATTATCTTAAACACGGATATTAATTTTATTTAAATGCAAAGAAAATTGATATTTAAAATATCAACAAAATTTTCACAACAGTGATCAACGCGTTCTTATATTTAAAAGATAAAAAAAAAAAACTACTCATAATATAGTTATAAAAAGGAAAAGACTATACATTAATAATCTTTTACAGAAGGATTTATTTTTGTTTCAGAAATGAAAAAAAAAAAAAAAATTTTTAGAAAAGTGATCAACGCTTCCTTATATTTAAAAGATAAAAAAAAACTACTTATAATATATTTACAAAAGTAAAAGACTATATATTTATATTCTCTACAGCAGGATTTATTTTTTTTTCAGAAATGAAAAAAAGAATCAACATTTTAGATTTTTTTTTTTTCAGAAATGAAAAAAAGAATCAACATTTTTAGAACAGTGATCAACGCTTTCTTATATTCAAAAGATAAAAAACCTTAGATATAATATACAGTAGTTATTAAAGGAAAAGATTATATATTCAAAATCTTAACTGGGGATTTATTCTTTTCAGAAATGAAAAAAATAATCAACATAAAAAACCATAGTTATGATATAGTTATAAAAGGAAAAGACTATATATCTATATTAACCGCAGGGCGATTTGTTTCTAGAAAGGACTATAAAAAAAGATATATACCTAGAATCTTAAGAGGGCTCGATTTCTTATTTTTTTTTTCAGAATATATAAAAAATAGTTATAATATTGTTATAAAAGCAAAAAACTATATTTTGGTATTAAACGCAGGTGATATTTATCTAGAAAAGGACTATAAAAAGGCGTGTGTGCATATATATATATATATATATATATATATATATAAAATAAATATATATATATATATATATATATATATTTATATATACATATATATATATATGCATATATATGTATACATATATATATATATATATATATATATATATATATATATATATATAAATGAAGATATATATATTATATATATAATATATATATATATATATATATATATATATATATACACACACATATATATATATAAATAATATATATAAATATATATATATATATATATAAATATATATATGCATATATATATATATATACATTTATATATATATATATATATATAATCATATATATATATATATATATATATATATATATATATATATATATAATCATAACAGCATACTTAATTCTTTTAAGAAATGAATAGAAAAAATAAAGAGAGGAGACAAGCTAAAGGCCGACACATCTCAGCGCTCCCGACTAAATGAATCGGAATTTACATGCCGTATTAATGATCAGCGAAGGGCTGGCTGGTCGGTGGCCATTCCTGGGAACCAGTCGCCCAGGTAAAGGTGGTCATTAATGGGCAGGTCCCCAAATTGCAAAGTAGATGAAGATTGATGGGAGCTTTGAATGACTGTTTTTGTGCCACAATGCCTTTCCCTCCTAGTCCAGGATTTTAATCTGATGTATGATTTAGTCATGAGAGCTTTTTAGCCTGTCTTTTTTTTATAATTCTTTTGTAATTCCCTTTTTTATTGTTTTTAACTTCTTTTCTATTTTATAGTCATGAGAGCTTTTTTGCCAGTTTTTTTTTATATTGATCATTTTTTTATTGTTTTTAACTTTTTTCCTATTTTGATTTTTTTTTGTAATTCCCTTTTTTATTGTTTTTAACTTTTTTTCTATTTTTTAGTCATGAGCGCTTTTTTAGCCAGTTTTTTTATACTGATTATTTTTTTTTTTTAACTTTTTTCCTATTTTGATTTTTTTTTAGTCATGAGTCTTTTTTTTTATCATTTTATTTTGATTCATTTTTTCATTGTTTTTAATATACTTTATATAGATTTTTTTTTTTTTAGTTATGAGAGCTTTTAAGCCCGTCTTTTTTATAATTATATTTTGGTTCTTTTTTTATTTTATCTTTTAACTTCTTTTTCTATTTTGTCTTTTTTTTCAGGTATGAGAGCTAAGCTTTATAGTCCGAGACTTTCTTTGTATTTCGATTCTTTATTTCATTGTTTTTAACTCCTTTTCTATTTTGAATTTTTAGTCATGAGAGCTAAAGCTTTTAAGTCCGAGACTTTTCTTTGTATTTCGATTCTTTATTTCATTGTTTTTAACTTCTTTTCTATTTTGTATCTTAGTCATGAGAGCTTTAGACACAGAGTATTCGTTTTTTAATTTTATTTTGATTCATTTTTTATTGTTGTTTTTTCTATAAAATTTTCTTCTTTATTCATATTTTCCCTTGCATGAGCTTGTTAGAGTTCTCTTGCTTGAGGGTACACTCGGGCACACTTCTATCTAGTTTCTCTTCCTCTTGTTTTGTTAAAGTTTTTATAGTTTTTTATAGGAAATATTTATTTTAGTGTTACTCTACTTAAAATATTTTATTTTTCTTTATTTCCTTTCCCTCACTGGGCTATTTTCCATGTTGGAGCCCCAGGGCTTATAGCATTCTGCTTTTCCAACTAGGGTTGTAGCTTAGCATTTAATAATAATAATAATAATAATAATAATAATAATAATAATAATAATAATAATAATAATATAATGGGGGACTAAGAAAGACAGGTCACGAGGTATGGAGACGATTAATTTGTCTTATTTGATAATTTTATGCAAATTGCCCTTAATTGCCATTTCATTCGGGAGAGGTGGGATTGTTTTGGAATTGTAACTTCTAATTATATGGTAAGCAGCTCTTCTAAGAGAAGAAGACTCCAAAATCAAACCATTGTTCTCTAGTCGTGGGTAGTGACATAGCGTTTTGTACCATGGTCTTCCGCTGTCTTGGGTTAGAGTTCTCTTGCTTGAGGGTACACTCGAGCACATTATTCTATCTTATTTCTCTTCCTCTGTTTTTTTTTTTCAAGTTTTTATAGTTTTATATAGTAAATATTTTAATGATACTGTTCTTAAAATATTTTATTTTTCCTTGTTTCCTTTCCTCACTGGGCTATTTTTCCTGTTTGGAGCCCCTGGGCTTATATCATCCTGCTTTTCCAACTAGGGTTTGTAGTCTAGCAAGTAATAATAATAATAATAATAATAATAATAAATAATAATAAATAATAATAATAATAATTCACGAACAACTCCAAAAACCTCAAACCAGCCATCTTGACTGTGAGTTATTCAGAACTACTCTTGGACAATCCAGTCCAAGTTATGGATGCATTCCTACTGGAACTTCCTCCTGGAACAACTCCCGCGCTCATAAAGCTCATGATTGTGAGGGATTATGCTCATGATTGCGATGTATTCCAGAATAAACTATCACGCATTTAAAGATCTTGATTATCAGCCATTCAGGAATAAACTTCGCGTTTGTTAATATTCCAGTTTAAATGCTTTCAAAGGCCGCTCATGAATGGCATAAGGCAAGGGGAAGTGACTTGCCATTGCCTTATCAAGCAGGGACAATGCCCTAGAGACTGACCATTATACAATATGGTCAGCACCCAAGGCCCCCCTCTCCACCCACGCTAGGACCGAGGATTGATAGGCAATGGCTGCTGATGACTCAGCAGATAGACCTAAAGGCTCCACAAAAACCCTGCATCCCTAGCTCACAAGGATGCTGAGGTTGCAGTGATCAAAGGAACGAACGAGTTTTGAGCGGGACTCGAACTCCAGTCTGGCGTTCACCAATCAGGGACGTTACAGTATCGGGACACCAAAACCCTAGGTATTTCAGATACAAACCTTAATAAGGTAGATCGTGATTGCAAGGTATTCAGTAACTACTACTCATTCTGGTGAAGATTGGCACTGAAGGTACTCAGGGCCATTTTAAGAAAAGGTCTCAAAAAGAGTTTTATGATGTTACGTTTCAGAAACCGTCGCAAGTAAGGGCCCGTGGTGGCTTGGTTTTAAAAGACCACCCCTCTCTCTCTCTCTCCTCTCCCTCTCTCTCTCCTCTCTCTCTCTCTCTCTCCTCTCTCTCTCTCTCTCTCTCTCTCTCTCTCAGTCCAGAGGTAACGGATACAAACTTGAATGGAAAAGATGCAACACCACTCAATGTGGCAATTTCATTACATACAAAATAGCAAATACTTGGAATAGACTTTCAGTGGATGTATTGAACAGTACCAAGGTAAACAAGTTCAAGAATAAGTTAGACAAGATCATAAGAACTCTCTAAATGCTTAAATCTAATTCAAATCGCACTACCAAAGAGTAAATGGAGTCTCCCCGGATGGACTAAAAAGTCTCTGAGACATCCAAAGCCCTAGTAACACTCACTCACTCTCTCTCTCTCTCTCTCTCTCTCTCTCTCTCTCTCTCTCTCTCTCTATCGGTAAACGAATTCAAGAATAAATGAGAGAAGATCATACTAAGTCTCTAAATGCTTAAACTAAATCACTCTACCAAAGAGCAAATGGAGTCTCCGCGGATAGAGTAAAAAGTCTTTGAGACATCCAAAATCCTTGTAACACACACACACACACACTCTCTCTCTCTCTCTCTCTCTCTCTCTCTCTCTCTCTCTCTCTCTCTCTCTCTCTCTGCATAAGCTGTAATAGTGGGGCACTTTGAAATCTGCCTCAATTCGTGACTGCCATGCTTTCAGAACCCATTATTTCGCCAGCAGTCATCTGGTTGAGGTTTTCAGGAACATTCCTAATATACACAATACTCGCTGATAAAACAGGCTCTAAGGGACATAACAGGGTCTTGGAGTCTGTTTTAACACTAATCAAGACCCTACAACTAGGGATTTTTTTTTTTTTTTTTTAAACGAGACACTGAAAGTTCAAGGTGTAAAGGCCACTCATGAATGACAGAGGCAAGGGACAATGCCCTAGCGGCTAACCATAATTCCATATCGTCTCCCTCATAAACAAACTGCCTAAGTAATTTTCTCCACTTGTTGGGAAATCAAGAAAAACCTTCTCATTTCCTAATTCGCTATATCATTGTCTTGAGCTTCAATTCACAAATTCTTAACAGAAGAATTTGTGAATTTTTAGAATTTGCTAATTGAAGCTCAACACAATGATATAAAGAGTTAGGAAATGAGGAGGTTTTTTTATTTCCCAACAAGTGGAGAAAATGACTTAGGCAGTTAGTTTATGAGGGTGACGATGATCAGCGCCCAAGCCCGCTCTCCACCCAAGTTAGGAACAGGGAGGGTCAGGCAAGGGCTGCTGATGACTCCTTCCTCAAACACCAATCCTTAGCTTACAAGGTTGGTAAGGTTGCAGACACTACAAGAAACGATCGAACTTGAGCGGGACTCGAACCACAGTCGGGCGAATGGCAGGCAGGGACGTTACCAATTGGCTACCACAACCATGTAATATCCCTCTTTCTTTTGATGCTTTCAGAAAAGTTTTTTCTTGTCTTGACGCTATCGTGAATTATTTCCAGGTTCCAGTGAATGTGGTGCCTCCTAGTGACGCCTTAAGAAACTATTTACAAGGTATAAATGTATTGTTAGCAATAACCCTTTTTTTCAGGCTTACAGAAGCTATTTTTATTTCGACTTTCTAAGCTTTCTGATAAACTAATTTTTAAGAGTTTTTTTTCCCGAGAATTTCCAGGCTTTAAGAACCTATTTTCATCTCTACTTTCTACGTTTTCTGAAAAACTAATTTTTTTTTCGAGAATTTCAAGCTTTCCGAACCTATTTTCATTTCTACTTTCTACGTTTTCTGAAAAACTATTTTTTAAGAGTTTTTTCCGAGCATTTCCAGGCTTTAAGAACCTATTTTCATTTCTACTTTCTACGTTTTCTGAAAAACTAATTTTTGGGGTTTTTTTTCCGAGCATTTCAAGCTTTCGGAACTTATTTTCATTTCGACTTTCTAAGTTTTTAGAAAAACTATTTTTTTTTCGAACATTTCCGGGCTTTCGGAACCTATCTTCATTTCGACTAAGTTTTCTGAAACTAATTTTTAATTTTTTTTTTCCGAGCATTTCCAGACTTTAAGAACCTACTTTCATTTAGACTTTCTAAGTTTTCTGAAAAACTAATTTTTAAGGGTTTTTTCCGACCATTTCCAAGGCTTTCAGAAACTATTTTCATTTTGACTTTCTAGGTTTCCTGAAACACTGATTTCTTTTTTTGGGGTTTCTATTTCGAGCCTTCGAGAAATCTCTCGTCATACAGCTCGTGTTTCCGATGTTTCCTTTCCATGTTCCGAGAAACACCTGTGAAACCTCGTGATTGCGAGCTCCCTTTCGTGTGGGTAGCCGGCATAGAAGTTCCAGGATATTAGCGTTCATTATTGTTGAATGTGTTACTACAACCGCCTTATTGATTATTGATTCCCACTGGAGGTTTGATAGTATTCCAGAATTCTCTTTACATCATTTTTTTTCTTCATTTATATTTCAGTTCCTTTTGTCAATGGAATGCGCCTATGTTGTCATATACTAATGAACGTGTTTGTGCGCGCGTGTGTACATATATGAGAGAGAGAGAGAGAGAGAGAGAGAGAGAGAGAGAGAGAGAGAGAGAGAGAGAGAGAGAGTGTGTGTGTGTATGTTGTAAACGTAATCAATGGGGTTGTAGTGGCCCATGTGGTAACATCCATGATTGGTGAACGCCAGACTGGGGTTCGAGTCCCGCTCAAACTCGTTAGTTTCTTTGGTCGCTGCAAACTCACCAAACTTGTGAGCTATGAATGCGGGGGGTTTGCGGGAACATATAGGTCTATTTGCTGAGTCATCAGCAGCCATTGCCTGTCCCTCTTTGGTCCTAGCTTGGGTGGAGCGGAGGCTTGGGCGCTGATCATATGGACATATGGCCAGTCTCTAGGACATTGTTCTCCTCGATAGGGCAATGTCACTGTCCCTTGCATCTGCCATTCAATCTCTGTAGTTCTTGAATTATTTAGTCAGATTTGTTACCTATTAAGAAAGTAAAAAAAAAAAAAAAAAAATAGCAACCTGTTTTTATCTCATATAAAGACAATGTTCCAAAGCTTACTTCTGAATATTAAAAGCATAATGCTTAACAGAGTAAAATAAAAGGCCTACTTCTTAGCAGTATGAAAACTTCCTTTTGATGGTAACTGAAGAGGTTTAGACTTTTTTTCAATATATTATTAAACCTAAAAAATAAAAAAAAAATAAAAAAAAAATAAAAAACTATTTTGATCAGAAATATAAGAGATTTAGTTACGCAAAGTAAACGATACAGAATATAATTATTCTCATCTAATTCAAGTGAATTGTTTAGGGGGCTTAAAAACTCGGACCCTATGGGAACATATTTGATAATTAAACCTTCCTTACTACACAAAACCACACATAACCACTCGAGACAAAACGCAGCACGAAAAACTACGCATAAAGACCTTCTTCTATCACAGAGGCATCCTGGCAGGACCCTTGATAAGGTGCTGGCTGGAACAAAGTGTACAATTGTACATAAAGTATTTGGGGATGGGGTCGCATTGCTTTCCAAACATCCCTTGTACATTACGCGTTCTTTGTCCTGCGGAAAATACTTATCTTTAACACCATTCACAGATCACTATCGTGTAATTTAGAAGTGCCAAAAGTTCGGTCGCCTCGCGATATAACAGAGGAAAATATGATCAGAGGTATATGAGATCCTTAAGAGCCATACTCTGAAAAACACCGACAAGGAAATACCAATAACAATATCAGATATATTATGTGGGAATTTATTATCGGGAGCATTTGCGCCCGAGAAATAAACTCTGAGATGCCTCTGGTAAGGGAGGGGGAAAAGGGGTAGGGTGGGGGGTGAGAGTGAGAAGGGGGGATAGGTGAGGGAAAGTTAGGGGAGGGGGGAAAAAGGGGGAGGGGGTAGGTTCTGGAAGTACATGGAGGAGAGATCAGCTGTATCAAACTCCAGAACCTCTGGTAAGGAAGGTAAAGGGGTAGGGGGTGAGAGTGAGAAGGGGGGGATAGGTGAGGGACGAAGGGGAGGGGGAGGGGTAAGGAGAAAAAAAAGGGGAGGGGGTTGGTTCTACAAGGAGGAAAGATCAGCTGTATCAAAGAGCTGTTTCAACTCGAACATACATACAAACATTCACACCAACCCTCCCCCTCCCCTCCCCTTCTCCCTCTCCCCCCGGGGCGTATGGAAAGGAGCGATGTTTACGACTCCAGGGTGGGTGTTCCTTCGGCCCCGGGGGCGTCGTATTGTGCTCTGCGTGATAGGTTTTTTTTTCCTTTATCCTGGAAATACTCACCGCGCCGGAAGAGGAGAGCTCGCCCAATAATAATGACAAGAATATATTTTGCAACTTCGCTCCATAAA
>NC_090739.1:136686992-136689492 GCF_036898095.1 Palaemon carinicauda
TTAGCAAAGCCACAACCCTAGTTGGAATAGCCGGATGCTATAAGCCAAAGGGTTTCAACAGGCTAGTGAGGAAAGGAAATAAGGAAATAAATAAACTACAAGAGAAGTAATTAACAATCAAAATAAAATATTCTAAGAACAGTATCAACATTAAAAAGAATCTTTCATTCATAAACTATAAAAAATTTCAAAATACAAGAGGAAGAGAAATAAGATAGAGAAGTGTGCTCGAGTGTACCCTTATTAATAACAGAGGTTTATTTCCTCACTCGTTATTGTCTTGAATTCCTCATGTAAATATATTTGAGTGGAAAAAAATATTATTAACATGGCAGTATAGACTAGATACAATGAACAAAAACTAAAAATATTAGGAGCTCAACATTTTATATCAAAACCAATATATTTCAAACACTGCGTTAAATTCCTATGTCAGATGAACGCATCCAGTAAATTATTTCCCCTTGTTATTTCATTTTATTAATTTAGTTTGATCTATTTTTTTCTATTTACCTGAAACAAAATAAGCCATAAATCATGAAATCTAATATTACGCTTTTAATATTCGGGGGGTTTTCCACAATACTGGCGTATACATAAGTGTAATGGATGGCTCGTAAATCATATTGTATTTAATATTCTACGTTATATTCAGTTTTCGTCATCCACAAAACTATTGGAGATTTAACGTCACAACCCGTGTGTCACACGAAAGTATTACAACGGAACAAAAATTCATTTCATCTCGTTCCGTCACTGATGCGTATATCAAATGCGTATTCTAAAATGCGTATTCCAAATGCGTAGTCCAAATGTGTAGTTCAATTTCAAATGCGTATTCCAAATGTGTATTTAAATGCGTATTCCAAAGGAACATTCCAAATGTGTATTTAAATGCATATTCCAAAGGAACATTCCAACTGCGTATTTCACATGTGTATTTCAAATGCGTAGTCCAAATGTGTAGTCTAAATACGTAATCCAAATGCGTAAACCCAATGCGTAATCCAAATGCGTGTTCCAAATGCGTAAACCAAGTGCAAATTCCAAATGCGTAGTCCCAATGTGTATCGTATTCCAAATTCGCAGTCCAAATGCGTATTCCAAGTCCAGATGCATATTCCAAGTGCGTATTCCCTATGTGTATTCCCAATGCATATTCCAAGTCCAGATGCATATTCCAAGTGCGTATTCCCAATGTGTATTCCCAATGCGTAGTCCTAATGTGTATTCCAAATGTGTATTCCAAATGCATAGTCCAAATGCGTATTCCAAATGTGTATTCCAAATTCCAAATGCGTATTCCACACGCGTATTCCCAACGCGTATTCCAAATGTGTGTCGCTATTAATCGTTTTTCATTAGTCTGTCTAACGCTCTCATCTGCAATTCCAGTGCGTTCGAACGGGGCTTTCGGTCACTTTTTGTGGATCCACAGAGGTGCGCTAATTGGGCGACGGCTTCCACTGCCCTGACGAATACAAAATGTCAGGATGATGGGACGATTGACACCTCCTTAAGAAGTCAGCTTGCGTCAGCTGTCTCGTCTTGGGGCATTGGACATGAGGTCAATGTCGATGAGGTACGAAAATGATTAATTGTATAATAAATTGAAGAAAATGACTAGGGGTTAGAGTTTTTATCTGTTCAGACTTTTTATTATTATTATTATTATTATTATTATTATTATTATTATTAATATTATTATTATTATTAATTCTTATCATTAATTATCAATTATTATTATTATTATTATTATTATTATTATTATTATTAATTCTTATCATTAATTGTCAATTATTATTATTATTATTATTACTATTATTATTATTATCACTAGCTAAGCTACAACCCTAGTATGAAAGCAAGATGCTTATAAGCCCTAGGGCTTCAACAGGGAAAAATAGCCCATTGATGAAAGGAAATAAGGAAAAAATAAACGATATTAGAAGTAATGGACACTCAAAATAAAATATTATAAAAACATTAGCAATATCAAAACAAATATTTCATATATAAATCATAAAAAAAAAAAAAAAAATTATGTCAGCCGGTTCAACATAAAAATATTTGATGCAAGTTTGAACTTTTGAAGTTCTACCGATTCAACAACCCGATTAGGAAGATCATTCCACAACTTGGTCACAGCAGTATGATTATGATAAAGATAGTAATTTTAGTATATAAAGCTTTATACTAGAAGGGTTGGAAGACCCAGGCCTACATAGCTGAGGACTATAAAGCGTGAAGTGGGAGATGATGAATGGAGAAGTATTGATTTAAAAGCTAAAAATGGAGAAGACAGGCTAAATCTAACAGAGGCCCTTTGCGTCAATAGGCGTAGGAGGAGATGATGATGATGATGATGATGATGGCTTTATATAAGTTCCTCGATATATTATAAGCTAAAAATAATTCAGGTAAGCTATGGTAAGCAGCTCTTCTAGGAGGACACTCCAAAATCAAACCCTTGTTCTCTAGTCTTGGGTAGTGCCACAGC
>NC_090739.1:136694492-136696992 GCF_036898095.1 Palaemon carinicauda
ATTTTAAACGTTGAATTGAAAAGAAATTTTAAACAATCACTTGAAAACATCATGTTTAAATGTTCAAAAAGGCACCTCGTGAATAGCAGAGACAAGGGACAATGACCATTGCCCTATCAAGCAGGACAATGCCCTTGCGACTGACTATATATGCATATCATCAGGACCCAAAGCTTCTCTCCACGCAAGCTAGGACCAAGGAGGGCATATAGATCTATCAGCAGATAGACCTATAGGCTTCCCCTAAACCCCCGCCCATCCTTAGCTCCCAAGGATGATGAGGTTGCAGCGACCAAAGGAACTAACGAATTTGAGCGAAGCCTCGAACCCCAGTCTGGCGATCACCAGGCAAGGACTTTACCAACAGGCCACCACAACCCTAATGTTGAGAGTATTATCCTGACAGACAAAACCACAAGTTATATTTGGGGGTAAAATGTACATAGAATCACAACTAAGTTATATATACAGTCTCTTGAAAGTACCCTAAGTAGGTAGTAGGTTGGCTAGGGCACCAGCCACCCGTTGAGATACTACCGCTAGAGAGTTATGGGGTCCTTTGACTGGCCAGACAGTGCTAAATTGGATCCTTTTCTTTGGTTACGGTTAATTTTCCCTTTGCCTACACACACACTCCGAATAGTCTGGCCTATTCTTTATAGATTCTCCTCGGTCCACATACACCTGACATCACTGAAATTACCAAACAGTTCTTCTTCACCCAATGGGTTAACTACCGCAGTGTAATTGTCCAGTGGCAACTTTCCTCTTGGTAAGGGTAGAAGACACTATTTAATTATGGTAAGCAGCTTTTCTAGGAGAAGGACACTCCAAAATCAAACCATTGTTCTCTAGTCTTGGGTAGTACTATAGCCTCTGTACCATGGTCTTCACTGTCTTGGGTTAGAGTTCTCTTGCTTGAGGGTATACTCGGTCACACAAGATTATCTCATTTCTCTTCCTCTTTTTTTTTGTTTTTGTTAAAGTAGTTTATAAAGGAAATATTTATTTTAATGTTTTTACTACTTTTAAAATATTTAATTTTTCTTGTTTCCTTTCCTCACTGGGCTATATTCCCTGTTGGGGCCCCCGGGCTTAGAACATCCTGCTTTTCCAACTAGGGTTGTACCTTAGCAAGTAATAATAATAATAATAATAATAATAATAATAATAATAATAATAATAATAATAATAATAATAATACCTGGTAGGAAAATACTATGAAAGAGCCAGGTGGGGAAAGAGCTTGACTGAAGGGACCTAAAGGGTACCTGACACTTGCACACATTCGTGGCACGCACTGGCACGCATTGATGCGCGAACTCGCGTGAACGAGTCGTGAAATTGTCGTGAACAGTGCGGGAACGATGCGTGGCATGCGTGCCATGCGTGCCCAGAACTGTGAAATGTTTAAAGTTTTACACAAGTGAAAGTGTCTTACTGTAATGCAAAAGAGAAAAGCAGGGCTAATGCAAAGGGAGGGGAAACTCAAGAGCTGAACATTCCTGAGAAATATTTCTAGAAGAGAGTCTGACACCTAAATTTATGAAATGAAAATGAACTAATTTTGAGGACCAAATACATATCTATCACTTGATAATTTTTCTAAACATTAAATAAAAAAATAATCCTAAACGATTAATCGAAATGAAATTTTTGAACGATTAAATATAGGTATTTTACGATGCAAACTGAGAATTATATTACAACTAATACAGTAACATTTATACAAACAATATACTTATAGGAATAATACAAACAAACTAATAATTATAGTGTTGGTTTTGAGTAGGCAAATACGGATTTTTTAACCAACTAATTCCCATGCTTTAAACAAATCACACAATACAAATACACGAATGAAATCACTGAGTGCGTCTAATTCATTTATTTGCATAAATTATATATATATATATATATATATATATATATATATATATATATATATATATATATATATATACATGAATACTCTTAAAGAATAATGTAAAGTGTAATTGGTTAAAATATTAAACATTTTTTAAACAATAAATATTACTTGACATATATTTGCCTTTAACATTTCAAATATCTTGAGTGGAGTAACGCACATTTTGTTTTTGTAATATAACAAACACAAGCTGGGATATTAAATACATCATTACAAGAGGAAAATGAGGATTTCATTATAAACCCATGACCTCCTTTTTGTTCAAAACTCTTTGAAGCGTGAACATTTGTTTCAGCTAGTAAGTTATCTTGTTGATCGAAATTTTTGCAACATTATCAGGTTTTTTGACTAAGTATTGTACATTAGCTGTCATATTTAAGCTTGGAAGGATTTTAAAAAATTAAGAAATTGAAGTGCTTAATACTAATCCTTGAATGGAAAAGTCCATATAAATACTATAAAACATAAAATACTATAATATTATATATAGGAGCAAAGACTCCATAAGGAAAAAAAACAGGGCTTCTAATAGAAATGAGAAATATCAGAAGATATAAATAACTCCAGACA
>NC_090739.1:136711992-136713008 GCF_036898095.1 Palaemon carinicauda
AACCTCCTCCCAACTTTATTGGCGGAGGTAGCAAATAAATAAAAAAATAAATAAACTAAGAAAGTGACAAGACAAAGAGAGCAAAAATTAATCTTTCCCTGTTCTCCTATTTCTCTTGCAATGTGCCTACAAGATCAAACAAAGTTCGCAGGAATAAATATCAAATAAAGCCAATGACTTAACAAATACCAGACAAAGGCTAACATTCATCTCCCTTTTACTTTTCTCTTCCCTTTTCTTTTATATTCGAAACTATGACTGACAGATCGTGAGAGAGATTCGGGGGTCGTGCCGTCTACACGCACAAACATACATTTGTCCGCAAACATATAAAACCTTTTCATTATTTAACCTTTTCATTATTTACACATGAG
This sequence comes from Palaemon carinicauda, assembly GCF_036898095.1. Taxonomy (NCBI): domain Eukaryota; kingdom Metazoa; phylum Arthropoda; class Malacostraca; order Decapoda; family Palaemonidae; genus Palaemon; species Palaemon carinicauda. Next base: position 136,712,367 of record NC_090739.1, read on the forward strand.
ATACATATAAACGTGTACAAACACCTATTATCTGACGTATATACATACTGTATATCAAAAGGTGTTCAGTATTCCCTCTAGAAATAAGCGTGAAATTATATTTAGTTTGTTGAATATATATATATATATATATATATATATATATATATATATATATATATATATATATATATACATATATATATGTATATATACATATGTATGTATGTATGCATATATATATATATATATATATATATATATATATATATATATATATATATATATATGTGTGTGTATATATGTATATATATATATATGTATATGTGTATATATACATATATATATATATATATGTTTATATATGTATATATATGTATGTATATATATATATATATATATATATATATATATATATATATATATATATATATATATATAACTTACTTCTTAATCCACACAACAGTAGCTCATAGTTTTCTACATGCTATCTTCAAGCTGATAGATTGCTTGGAGAGAGAGAGAGAGGAGAGAGAGAGAGAGAGAGAGAGAGAGAGAGAGAGAGAGGAGAGAGAGAGAGAGAGAGAGAGGAGAGTACATATATAAGAAAAAAAGAAAAGCTTGCCCGAATATGGTGACATAACCACTATTTAGCTTCAGTTA
>NC_090739.1:136721008-136723508 GCF_036898095.1 Palaemon carinicauda
AAAAACATTATTAACATGGCAGTATAGACTACATACAATGAACAAAAACTAAAAATATTAGGAGCTCAACATTTTATATCAAAACCAATATATTTCAAACACTGCGTTAAATTCCTATGTCAAATGAACGCATCCAGTAAATTATTTCCCCTTGTTATTTCATTTTATTAATTTAGTTTGATCTATTTTTTTCTATTTACCTGAAACAAAATAAGCCATAAATCATGAAATCTAATATTACGCTTTTAATATTCGGGGGTTTTCCACAATACTGGCGTATACATAAGTGTAATGGATGGCTCGTAAATCATATTGTATTTAATATTCTACGTTATATTCAGTTTTCGTCATCCACAAAACTATTGGAGATTTAACGTCACAACCCGTGTGTCACACGAAAGTATTACAACGGAACAAAAATTCATTTCATCGCGTTCCATCACTGATGCGTATTTCAAATGCGTATTCTAAAATGCGTATTCCAAATGCGTAGTCCAAATGTGTAGTTCAATTTCAAATGCGTATTCCAAATGTGTATTTAAATGCGTATTCCAAAGGAACATTCCAAATGTGTATTTAAATGCATATTCCAAAGGAACATTCCAACTGCGTATTTCACATGTGTATTTCAAATGCGTAGTCCAAATGTGTAGTCTAAATACGTAATCCAAATGCGTAAACCCAATGCGTAATCCAAATGCGTGTTCCAAATGCGTAAACCAAGTGCAAATTCCAAATGCGTAGTCCCAATGTGTATCGTATTCCAAATTCGCAGTCCAAATGCGTATTCCAAGTCCAGATGCATATTCCAAGTGCGTATTCCCTATGTGTATTCCCAATGCGTATTCCAAGTCCAGATGCATATTCCAAGTGCGTATTCCCAATGTGTATTCCCAATGCGTAGTCCTAATGTGTATTCCAAATGCATAGTCCAAATGCGTATTCCAAATGTGTATTCCAAATTCCAAATGCGTATTCCACACGCATATTCCCAATGCGTATTCCAAATGCGTGTCGCTATTAATCGTTTTTCATTAGTCTGTCTAACGCTCTCATCTGCAATTCCAGTGCGTTCGAACGGGGCTTTCGGTCACTTTTTGTGGATCCACAGAGGTGCGCTAATTGGGCGACGGCTTCGACTGCCCTGACGAATACAAAATGTCAGGATGATGGGACGATTGACACCTCCTTAAGAAGTCAGCTTGCGTCAGCTGTCTCGTCTTGGGGCATTGGACATGAGGTCAATGTCGATGAGGTACGAAAATGATTAATTGTATAATAAATTGAAGAAAATTACTAGGGGTTACAGTTTTTATCTGTTCAGACTTTTTATTATTATTATTAATATTATTATTATTATTATTATTATTATTATTATTAATATTATTATTATTATTAATTCTTATCATTAATTATCAATTATTATTATTATTATTATCATTATTATTATTATTATTATTATTAATTCTTATCATTAATTGTCAATTATTATTATTATTATTATTATTATTATTATTATTATTATTATTATTATTATTATTATTATTATTATTATCACTAGCTAAGCTACAACCCTAGTATGAAAGCAAGATGCTTATAAGCCCTAGGGCTTCAACAGGGAAAAATAGCCCATTGATGAAAGGAAATAAGGAAAAAATAAACGATATTAGAAGTAATGGACACTCAAAATAAAATATTATAAAAACATTAGCAATATCAAAACAAATATTTCATATATAAATCATAAAAAAAAAAAAAAAAAATTATGTCAGCCGGTTCAACATAAAAATATTTGATGCAAGTTTGAACTTTTGAAGTTCTACCGATTCAACAACCCGATTAGAAAAATCATTCCACAACTTGGTCACAGCAGTATGATTATGATAAAGATAGTAATTTTAGTATATAAAGCTTTATACTAGAAGGGTTGGAAGACCCAGGCCTACATAGCTGAGGACTATAAAGCGTGAAGTGGGAGATGATGAATGGAGAAGTATTGATTTAAAAGCTAAAAATGGAGAAGACAGGCTAAATCTAACAGAGGCCCTTTGCGTCAATAGGCGTAGGAGGAGATGATGATGATGATGATGATGGCTTTATATAAGTTCCTCAATATATTATAAGCTAAAAATAATTCAGGTAAGCTATGGTAAGCAGCTCTTCTAGGAGGACACTCCAAAATCAAACCCTTGTTCTCTAGTCTTGGGTAGTGCCACAGCCTCTGTACCATGGTCTTCCACTGTCTGGAGTTAGATTTCTCTTGCTTGAGGGGACACTCGGGCACACTATTCTATCTAATTTCTCTTCTTCTTGTTTTGTTAAAGATTTTATAGTTATATAGGAAATATTTATTTTAATGTTACTATTCTTAAAATATTTTATTTTTCCTTGTTTCCTTTCCTCACTGGGCAATTTTCCCTGTTAGAGCCCCTGGGCTTATAGCATTTTTCTTTTCCAACTTGGGTTGTAGCCAAGCAAGTGATGATAATAATAATAATAA
>NC_090739.1:136733508-136736008 GCF_036898095.1 Palaemon carinicauda
ATACTTCTCCATTCATCATCTCCTACTTTGCCCTTCAAAGTCCTCAGCCATATAGGCCTGGGTCTTCCAACTCTTCTAGCGTCTTGTGGAGCACAGCTGAACGTTTGGTGAACTCATATCTCATATATATAATGTATATATATATATATGTATATATGTATATATATATATATATATATACATATATATATATATATATATATATATATATATATATGATGCATATGTATATATATGAGATATTAGTTCACCAAATGTTCAGCGGGACTCTTCTAGTGCCTTGTGGAGCCCCGCTGAACGTTTGGTGAACTAATATCTTATATGTATACATATGCATCTTATATATATATATATATATATATATATATATATATATATATATATATATATATATATATATATATATTATATATATATATATATATAATATATATATATAATATATATAAATACATATATATATACAGTATATATAAATATATATATCTAAATATATTATATATATACATATAAATACTGTATATACATACACACACACACACACATATATATATATATATATATACATACGCATACGGACAAAAAATTATGAAATAAAAAAACAAGATAAATTTGAAACTATTTGTAAAATCTATACACTATACACTATGAAAATGAAAGACAAGATGAGAAATATACAATTATATAGTATTTACTGCTATCTGCAAAAATCAAATTTCTAGTTGTATTCCGGTAATCAAAAATTAATTGAATGATAAAGATTTAAAAAAAAAAAGTCAATGAACGTGATTAAACTGAATGAGAAATTTTGTAATAAAAATATATGAATTATTAGAGATAAGGAAAACAACTTTTCAAAAATAAAATATTTGAAAATATTCAACTCATTCCCTAACCAGGTCACTAAATTAACCTCTTTTTTTTTATTCTACATAATTAAATGATAGAGATTTAATAAAAAAAAAACATAACTGAATGATAAATATTGTAATGAAAACACCTGAATTATTAGCGATAAAAAGGAAAATAACTTTTCAAAGATTAAAAATTTGAAAATATTCAACTCATTCCCTAACCAGGTCACTAAATTAACCTCTTTTTTTTTTTTTATTCTACTTCAACATTTTAAACATTTACTTCACGGTGTATAATTGCGGATATAAACGACATCATTTTAATTAAAAAAGCTGACAGCTGTTGGCGTTGCTGTCAACTCCGTACAGCATAAAAAGATATGAAGCGTCGCTGTTCAAGGAATGTCATGGCCGTGCATGCACGAGAAGCATGCTATCGTGCATACACGGTGCGTTCGAGCATGCACGATCAAATTCATGCACTCTTCCACGTCATGTTTAATTGAAATATAAAGTAATAATGACTACACGCACTTTAATAATATCCTGTTTTTTTTTTTTTTTTTTTTTTTTTTTTTTTTTTTTTTTTTTTTTTTTTTTAAAAGAGCGTATTCATAAATAATCGTAAATGATAATTGCTTTGATTACAGAGTTGGAAATAGAAGAAAACATATACTGATATTGTACCAGCGTGAAAAATAAGTATATAAGAAACATGCTAAGAAGAAAACACAAATATCTACTGTATATACGTATACATTTATAAATGATAAGCAAAATAAACCCACAAATTATAAAAAAAAAAATTGTTTTTGGTTTTGAAGGGACCATCTCCCTTCCTTTTCTTAAAATAAATCTTAATTTTTCATAAATTGTGGGTTTATTTAATTTATCATAAATAAGAGAAAAATTTTGCATTTCAATGTGTTCATATATATACATATGTATCATATACAACAGACAGACACACACAATGTATGTATATATATATATATATATATATATATATATATATATATATAAAATCACAACCAGCTTTATCAAACCAATAAAGATTCTTCGATCCACGAACAATTGAATAACTACAAATCGCACAAACAAACAATGTTAAAAAAAAACCCGACCCTGGGTCAAGACCCACTTTAAATCAAGCCATCAGCAATGGCCACTCGCTATCTTTGACCCTAAGCAAGCAAGATAAGAAATGAATGGAAGGGCAATGGTCCCTTCGCACGCACTTGGGTCACGCAAGAAATTTCTTATCAGCGGAAGAGAGGAAAAAATGACACTTGCCACTTGCACGATGTTGGGGCCATCTACATTATCATCTGTAAACAGTGCCATCTGTTGGCAGCTTTCGTGGATAAAATGATTACGGTTTTTATTCTTCGTGAGAGCGTCAACAGTTATTACTGATTATGCGAGTTTCAAGTCACCGTAATTTTGAGTTTGTATATAAATGGAGGTCCTTTGTGTCAATAGGCGTAAGATGAGAGTTGATGATGATGATATATGCAACTACAGTATATACGAATATACTGTATGTATAAAACATACTTTCATGGACACATCCACACACATACACGCAAACACACACACACATTATATATATATATATATATATATATATATATATATATATATAT
>NC_090739.1:136748508-136751008 GCF_036898095.1 Palaemon carinicauda
ATGTCATAATTAACAGTACTGTATATCTTAATATAATATTTTAATATTTATATAAATCTCATATCTTAGCTATGCATTCTAAATCTACCTGTATTATGAGCATATTTCATTTCAAAAGGGAATCTCATGTTTATAAAGTAAATAATAATAATAATAATAATAATAATAATAATAATAATAATAATAATAATAATAATAAAATGTATTATTAGGAAGAGCTTAGCTCATTATACCATTACGTCACATCATTCGTGAAAGCTGATTAAAGGTCTTAAAGGCTGCTCATGAATGGCACAGGCAAGAGACAGTGATATTGCCCTAGTAAGCAGGACAATGCCCTAGAGACTGACCATATGACCAGCGCCGATGTGCCTCTCCATCCAAGTTGGGACCAGGGGGAAGCAGGCAAAGTCTGTTGATGACTCAGCATGTAGACCTATAGGCTCTCCCAAACCTCCCACCTTAGCTCACAAGGATAATGAGGTTGCAGACATTAAAGGAACTAACGAATTTGGGAGGGACTCGAACTCCAGTCTGGCGCTCGCCTATCAAGGACGTTACCAGATACGCCACTACACCCCTAATATAGTAACTGAGCCTCATTAAACATGGTAATTTGTACTTCATGATAGCAAAGGTTAAAATACTCTAAATACTCCGAGGAGACAATTGTACAGTTATCTAAACAAACACACTTCAAATATGGCTGACACACTTCAAACATGGCAGACAGAGGGTAAATTGATACGTGTATACTATCATATCAATTGGCTTAGTTCTAAATTGATCAGAGGCAAACGGATATTTGAAAAAAAAAATGGAACGAATGTCAATATGTTCGTGATGGCAGTAAGAAAATCATCAGCCGAAACAGGATTCCAAAGAAAGATCAACGTTCCAGCTCATGCGAACGTTTTGTTAATACAGGATGGTGATATGATAACAGCCATGAAGTAAGAGAGAGAGAGAGAGAGAGAGAGAGAGCGAGAGAGAGGCTGAAAAATTGCAGAGCCCGAATCTGGTTGAAAAGGAAGATAGTTCGAGAGAGAGAGAGAGAGAGAGAGAGAGAGAGAGAGAGAGACTGCAAAATTGTAGAGCCCGAATCTGGTTGAAAAGGAAGATAGTTCGAGAGAGAGAGAGAGAGAGAGAGAGAGAGAGAGAGAGAGTTAAAATTCATCATCATCACTTCTTCCTACGCCTATTGACGCAAAGGGCTTCTACCTTGAGCTTTCAATTCGATACTTCTCCGTTCATCATCTCTTACTTCGCGCTTCCTAGTCCTCAGCCATATAGGCCAGGATCTTCAAAATAAAAACAAATGGAATTGTCATGTAATCTTAAAGAGGGTAGGCTATGGAATTAAATATAAGTCTTTGTGTGCATTCGTTCAAGGTTTTATTGTACTAAAACATCTCTAATTGCTCTCTTGGAGTTATCACACCCAGACAATACAATTCTGAAAAATAAAGATTAAAATTCTAAAACATTATTATTATTATTAGCTTTTGTGTCATCGCAATGACTTTTTATCATAATAATTATTATTATTACTATTATTATTATTATTATTATTTTTATTATTATTATTATGCTACAACCTTAGTTGGAAAAGCAGATTCTATAAGCAAGCCCAAGGGCTCCAACTGGGAAAAGAGCCCAGTGAGGAAAGGAAACAAGGAAAAATAAAATAACACAGCAACAACACCTTAACAAATACTTCCTATATAAAGTAGAAAAAATTTAACAAAACAAAAGGAAGAAAAATTAGATAGAATAGCTTGCCCAATTGTACCCTCAAGCAAGAGAACTCTAACCAAAGACAATGAAAGACCATGGTACAGAGGCTATGGCACTACCCAAGACAAGAAAACAACGGTTTGATTTTGGAGTGTCCTTCTCCTAAAAGAGCTGCTTACCATAGCTAAAGAGTCTCTTCTACCCTTACCAAGAGGAAAGTGGCCACTGAACAAATACAGTGCAGTAGTTAACCCCTTGGGTGAAGAAGAATTGTTTGGTAACCTCAGTGTTGTTAGGTGTATGAGGACAGGGGAAAATCTGTAAAGAATAGGCCAGACTATTCGGTGTATGTGTAGGCAGAGGGAAAGTAAACCGTAACCAGAGAGAAGGATCCAATGTAGTACTGTTTGGCCAGTCAAAGGACCTCATAACTACCATAGCTGTAGTATTTCAACGGGTGGGTGGTGCCCTGGCCAACCTACTATCTACTACCATTTGTTATAAAGCAGTCATGCACAGACTATTGCATAACACATAAAATCACCAAGCACCAATATAAAACCTCAATTGAACTTATGAAAATCGGTTTATGGAAAAAAAAAAAAAAAAAACGTATTTCAGTAAAATAAAGGCGACCGTAATTTTACCTTCCTTTGTTATTACCTTTTACGGGCTGGTGACCGTAAAGTAACTTCTTTACAATAGTATATCCATTTTTAAAACGGTAAAAACCTTGGAATAAATGTTGCCAGGCATTTATCGT
>NC_090739.1:136763803-136766303 GCF_036898095.1 Palaemon carinicauda
GAGCGATAACATAACCTCCTCCCAACTTTATTGGCGGAGGTAACAAATAAATAAACTAAGAAAGTGACAAGACAAAGAGAGAAAAATAATCTTCCTCTGCAACAAAAAGGAGCGAAAACATAACCTCCTCCCAACTTCATTGGCGGAGGTAACAAATAAATAAACTAAGAAAGTGACAGGACAAAGAGAAAAAAAATAATCTTCCTCTGCAACAAAAAGGAGCGAAAACATAACCTCCTCCCAACTTCACTGGCGGAGGTAAAAAATAAATAAAAAAGAATAAATAAACTAAGAAAGTGACGAGACAAAGAGAGAAAAAATCATCTTTCTCTGCAACAAACAGGAGCGAAAACATAACCTCCTCCCAACTTTATTGGCGGAGGTAGCAAATAAATAAAAAAATAAATAAACTAAGAAAGTGACAAGACAAAGAGAGCAAAAATTAATCTTTCCCTGTTCTCCTATTTCTCTTGCAATGTGCCTACAAGATCAAACAAAGTTCGCAGGAATAAATATCAAATAAAGCCAATGACTTAACAAATACCAGACAAAGGCTAACATTCATCTCCCTTTTACTTTTCTCTTCCCTTTTCTTTTATATTCGAAACTATGACTGACAGATCGTGAGAGAGATTCGGGGGTCGTGCCGTCTACACGCACAAACATACATTTGTCCGCAAACATATAAAACCTTTTCATTATTTAACCTTTTCATTATTTACACATGAGATACATATAAACGTGTACAAACACCTATTATCTGACGTATATACATACTGTATATCAAAAGGTGTTCAGTATTCCCTCTAGAAATAAGCGTGAAATTATATTTAGTTTGTTGAATATATATATATATATATATATATATATATATATATATATATACATATATATATGTATATATACATATGTATGTATGTATGCATATATATATATATATATATATATATATATATATATGTGTGTGTATATATGTATATATATATATATGTATATGTGTATATATACATATATATATATATATATATGTTTATATATGTATATATATGTATGTATATATATATATATATATATATATATATATATATATATATATATATATATATATATATACTTACTTCTTAATCCACACAACAGTAGCTCATAGTTTTCTACATGCTATCTTCAAGCTGATAGATTGCTTGGAGAGAGAGAGAGAGAGAGAGAGAGAGAGAGAGAGAGAGAGAGAGAGAGAGTAGAGAGAGAGAGAGAGAGAGAGAGAGAGAGAGAGAGAGAGTACATATATAAGGAAAAAAAGAAAAGCTTGCCCGAATATGGTGACATAACCACTATTTAGCTTCAGTTAATCCATAGCTAAGCAAAAAGATATTTTACCAAACAGAAACAATAATATAATTTTCGTAATAAAATGCATATAAGAAAACACAGGGACACCCATACTATAGTCAATTTTTTTAAAGAGGCAGATTTACACCGACTCGCAGCGGTGCCATTTTAGCTTGGAAAAGTTTCCTGATCGCTGATTGGTTGGACAAGATAATTCTAACCAATCAGCGATCAGGAAACTTTTCCGAGCTAAAAGGGCACGGGTGCGAGTCGGTGCAAATCTGCCTCGCTAAAAGAAATGGACTATAGGTTGGTTGGATTTGAGCGATCAGACAAAAATCTCCCACCACCACCAATCCACAGTGGCCAGCGTGGTGATTAAAATGAACAAACCCAAGGCATGAATAAAGACATGGCTGAGGCCTTTATCCTGCAGTGGACTAGAAATGGCTGCAGTTTTTGTTGTTGTTATTGTCGTTATTTTTGTTGTCATTATGTGTGTGTATGTATTTATTTATTTATATATATATATATATATATATATACACACATATATATATATACATATATGTATATATACATACATGCATATATATATATATATATATATATATATATATATATATTATAAAATGCAAAAGACTAATCTCATTAAAGATTTAGTTTTCGCTTTCAAAACCACAAAAAAAAAATGAAATCACAAGTAGCAATGAAAACTCAACCACGGGGAATAATAGCACACGGGCGAAGAAAAAGGGCAAGCGAAGAGAAAGGGGAAGCAATAGAAAAAAAATAAAAAAGGTGCAAGCGGAACATTTATGGGGATAGGGTGACAGAACGAGTGAACAAAACAAAAATAAAAAATTTGCGTAGCAACAAACTGATGAAGACTGGCAGCGGAAAACTGGGGGGAAAAAAACAACGCAGACAGTCGAAACAACGAATGGACAGAAAAAAAAACGAGATGGAATACGTATAAAACAACGTATCAGCCAAAAAATAAATAAAACAAGAAATGAAATGAAATATAAAAGGGCGGAGGGAAACCGCTAGATCAAAAGCGGCGGTGGGAGTGGAAAATGCCTGAAAAAAAAATATATAAGAGAAAGAGCGGGAGACAAAGTAGGTGGATGAAATAGCCTGTAAAATGCTCTTAACGACCTACACGGAACCT
>NC_090739.1:136781303-136801303 GCF_036898095.1 Palaemon carinicauda
CAGCAGAGATTTTTCTTAGCGTTGCTCAGATCCGTAGGAGGAAAATGGGAGAGTTAAAGGCTTGGAGAAAGGATACTGCTACTTGGGTTTTGGGGAAATAATGCTACTTGGGTTTGGGGAAATAATGCTACTTGGGTTTGGGGGAAATAATGCTACTTGGGGTTTGAGGAAATAATGCTACTTGGGTTTTGGGAAATAATGCTACTTGGGTTTTGGGAAATAATGCTATTTGGGTTTTGGGGAAATAATGCTACTTGGGTTTTGGGGGAAATAAGGCTACTTGGGGTTTGGGAAATAATGCTACTTGGGTTTGGGGGAAATAATGCTATTTGGGTTTTGGGAAATAATGCTACTTGGGGTTTGGGAAATAATGCTACTTGGGTTTTGGGGAAATAATGCTATTTGGGTTTTGGGAAATAAGGCTACTTGGGGTTTGGGGAAAAATGCTACTTGGCTTTTGGGGAAATAATGCTACTTGGGTTTTGGAAAATAATGCTACTTGGGGTTTGGGAAATAATGCTACTTGGGTTTGGAAAATAATGCTACTTGGTTTCGGGAAATAATGCTACTTGGTTTTTTGGGGGAAATAATGCTACTTGGGTTTTGGAAATAATGCTACTTGGTTTTTTTGGGAAATAATGCTACTTGGGGTTTGGGAAATAATGCTACTTGGGTTTTGGGGGGAAATAATGCTACTTGAGTTTTGGGGGAAATAATGCTACTTGGGGTTTGGGGAAATAATGCTACTTGGGGTTTGGGAAATAATGCTACTTGGGTTTTGGGGAAATAATGCTATTTGGGTTTTGGGGAAATAATGCTACTTGGGGTTTGGGAAATAATGCTACTTGGGTTTTGAAAAATAATGCTACTGGGGTTTGGGAAAAAATGCTACTTGGCTTTTGGGGAAATAATGCTACTTGGGTTTTGGAAAATAATGCTACTTGGGGTTTGGGGAATAATGCTACTTGGGTTTTGGAAAATAATGGTACTTGGGTTTCGGGAAATAATGCTACTTGGGTTTGGGGAAATAATGCTACTTGGGGTTTGGGAAATGCTACTAACCTACTTAGGTTTTCGGAAATGCTAATAATTAGGTTTGGGTAAATAATGCTACTTAAGCTTTGGGAAAGGATGCTACTACTTGTGTTTCTGATGAAATAATGCTACTCAAGCTTTGGGAAAGGATGCTACTACTTGTGTTTCTGGGGAAATAATGCTACTTAAGCTTTGGGAAAGGATGCTACTACTTGTGTTTCTGGGGAAATAATGCTACCTTGATTTTTGGTAAATAATGCTACTTTTGGTTTGGGGAATGCTACTAACCTACTGGGGTTTTGGGAAATGCTAATAATTGGGTTTTGGGAAATAATGCTACTTGAGCTTTTGGAAAAGATGCTGCTACTTGGGTTTTTTGGGATATAATGCTACTTAGGTTTTCGGAAACGCTAATAGTATAGGATTTGAGAAATTATAATTCTTTCAGTTTTGAGAAAGAATGCTCCTTGATCTTTAGGGGAAAAAATGATACTTGAGTTTTAGTGAAAAAATTCTACTTGCGTTTTAGGGAAAAAAATTATACTTGAGTTTTAGGGGGAACATGCTACTTTAGTTTAAAGGGGGGAAATACTACTTGAGTTTTACAAAAAAAAACATGCTACTTGAGTTTTAGAGGGGAAAATGCTACTTGAGTTTTTTGGGGGAAATGTTACTTGAGTTGTAGGGGGGGGGAATGTTACTTGAGTTTTAGGGGGGGGGGGGTAGTGCTACTTGAGTTTTAGAGGGGAAATGTTACTTGAGTTGTAGGGGGGAATGCTACTTGAGTTTTAGGGGGGGGAATGCTGCTTGAGTTTTAGGGGGGAAATGTTACTTGAGTTTTAGGGGGGGGAATGCTACTTGAGTTTTAGGGGGGAAATGTTAACTTGAGTTTTAGGGGGGGAATGCTACTCGAGTTTTAGGGGGGAAATGTTACTTGAGTTTTAGGGGGGAAATGTTACTTGAGTTTTAGGGGGGGAAATGTTACTTGAGTTTTAGGGGGGGGGAATGCTACTTGAGTTTTAGGGGGGAAATGTTACTTGAGTTTTAGGGGGGGGAATGCTACTTGAGTTTAAGGGGGGAAATGTTACTTGAGTTTTAGGGAGGGGGGAATGCTACTTGAGTTTTAGGGGGGGAATGCTACTTGAGTTTTAGGGGGGAAATGTTACTTGAGTTTTAGGGAGGGGGGAATGCTACTTGAGTTTTAGGGGGGGAATGCTACTTGAGTTTTAGGGGGGAAATGTTACTTGAGTTTTTAGGGGGGGAATGCTACTCGAGTTTTTAGGGGGGAAATGTTACTTGAGTTTTAGGGGGGAAATGTTACTTGAGTTTTAGGGGGGGGGGAATGCTACTTGAGTTTTAGGGGGGAAATGTTACTTGAGTTTTAGGGGGGGGAATGCTACTTGAGTTTAAGGGGGGAAATGTTACTTGAGTTTTAGGGAGGGGGGAATGCTACTTGAGTTTTAGGGGGAAATGTTACTTGAGTTTTAGGGGGGGAATGCTACTTGAGTTTTAGGGGGGAAATGTTACTTGCGTTTTAGGGACGAAAAATGCTTTCTTGGGTTTTTAGGGGTGAATGCTAATTGAGTTTTAGGGGGGGGATGCTACTTGAGTTTTAGAGGGGAAATTCTACTTGACTTTTAGGGGGGAAATGCTACTTGAGTTTTAGAGGGGGATATGCTGCTTGAGTTTTAAGGGGGAAATTCTACTTGAGTTTTAGCGGGAATAGGCTACTTGAGTTTTAGGGGGGGGGGGAATGCTACTTGAGTTTTAAGAGGGGAAATGCTACTTGAGTTTTAAGGGGGAAATGCTACTTGAGTTTTAGGAAAAAATGCTACTTGAGTTTTAAGGGAAAGTGCTACTTGAGTTTTAGGGGAAAGTGCTACTTGAGTTTTAGGGGATAGTGCTACTCAAGTTTAAGGGAAAAAATGCGCTTTGAGTTTTAGGTGGAACATGCTACTCTTTAATATAAATAGAAAAAAATGCCACTTGAGTTTTAGAAAAATATGCCTACTTGAGTTTTAAGGGGACAAATGCTACTTTAGTCTTAGGGAGGAAATTCTACTTGAGTTTTGGGAAGAAAAATGCTTCTTGAGTTTTAGGGGGGGGGGGAATGCTACTTGAGTTTTAGGAGGTAAATGCTGATAGAGTTTTGTGACAAAAAACCTCTTCATGAGTTTTATGGGGGGGGGGATGCTACTTGAGTTTTAAGGGGTGAAAAGCTACTTGAGTTTTAGGGAAAAAAGGCTACTTGAGTTATGGGAAAGTATAATTTTTAAGCTTTGGGAAAGAATTTCACTTGGGTTTATGAAAAGAGGTCATTTGAGTTATGGGAATATGAGACTTGAGTTTTTGGGAAAGTAGGTTACTTGGGTTTTGGGAAATCATGATATTTGGGTTACTGGAGAAAATGGAAGTAAAAGATGTCCAAAATGATGATGATTATCAAACGAAAAGCGAAGAAAATTACGATATTCTTTCGCTTTAAGTTCTTTTATATTTTCTTTTTCCTTCTAATCTTATGTTAAATCACTTGAACATAATTTAAAAGGTTAATTTCCTTTTAGTTTTGTCTATATTCTCACTAAGCATCACTCAAGATTCAATATTCACTCTCATTCAATAATTGTATTTGGGGGGGGGGTGGATCAAAAAGGTGCAATAAAGTGCTATCAAGAGCAATCAATAATATTAATCCTTCTTATCAATAAATTTCGTAGTTCACCCAAAATACTTCGACCAAGCCAAATATAAACATTCTTACCAATACACATTATTATTATTATTATTATTATTATTATTATTATTATTATTATTATTATTATTATTATTATTATTATTTCTTGCTAAGCTACAACCCTAGTTGGAGAAGCAGGATGCTATAAGCCCAGGGGCTCCAACAGGGAAAATAGCCCGGTGAGGAAAGGAAAACGGAAGTTAAAATACTTTAAGAAGAGTAACAACATTAAAATAAATATCTCCTATATAAACAATAAAAACTTTAACGCAACAAGAGGAACAGAAATAAGACAGTGTGCTCGAGTGTACCCTGAAGCAAGAGAACTCTAACCCAAGACAGAGGAAGCCAAGGAAAATATATTGAAATAATACAAATTTATTAAACAAATTAAACGTGTCATATAAAAAAATCATACATATCTATTGAATAAATTATAAAAGAGAAAACGAATATAAAAGAAATGTTTCAAAATAAATTCCATTAATACATCTATTGACTATTTTAATACAGCAAAATGCCGTAACAAAAGGGTTATTACACATAACGCCATTTTAACAGATAAAAATCGAACTTAATCAATAATGACGGAAGGTGCAAAATTGCTTACTCTGGATCAGCAAAATGACACAGGACTGATTCCTTGATTTTCCAACTGGGGTTGTAGCTTGGTTAATAATAATAATAATAATAATAATAATAATAATAATAATAATAATAATAATAATATGAAGTCTCGATTCGTCTACGCTTATGGAAGCTGAGGATGACGGGAAGAGAACGGGGGGGGGGGGGGGGGGGGCATAGAGGAATGTGATGGAATGATTGACATATTTGATGAAGATGCAGATTCTAATCTTAATGTTTTTGAGGAATTATTTATATATATATATATATATATATATATAATGGCAATGAATTTATTTATATATATAAATAAAAGATTGTATACATACGAACGCACAGACACACACACACACACACACATATATATATATATATATATATGTGTGTGTGTGTGTGTGTGTGTGTAGGGACGGCGTGAGCATGCGCGTATGCATGCGTGCGTATTGCCAAACAAAATCCTAACAGCTTTTCTTTTCGTAGCAGCTAAACAACACATTAGGTATATTAGATATATTATCATTACTCACAGTAAGGTAGATAAGGAACAAATTTTTGGAAATTCCACAACATTTATAACTAAAAGTTCCAAAAGTTTTTTTTATTAAAAGGAAACAAATATTATATTATATCACCTACAATAATTCGCAAATAAATAAAAATAGAAGAAAGATAAAAAGACAAAACTGAACTTTCGAAGCGTGATAATAATTCTTTTTATAGTTGATATATGAAAGATCTGTTTAATGTTGTTATTGTTCATAAAATATTTTTATGTTTTAATATTGTCGCTGTTCTTAAAATATTTTATTTTAATCTTTTATTACTTTTCATATAGTTTATTTATTAACTTCTTCCCTTTCCTCACAGAGCTATTTTTCGCTGTTGGAGCCCTTGGGCTTATAGCACCCAGCTTTTCCAAGTAGGGTTGTAGCTTAGCTAATAATAATAATAATAATAATAATAATAATTTAAATCATCAAAATTCAGATGATTTTGGTTAGGCCTAGAGGAAGGGGGCTATATTTCCCTGTTGGAGCCCTTAGGCTTATAGCACCCAGCTTTACCAAGTCGGGTTGTAGCTTAGCTAGTAATAATAATAATAATAATAATAATAATAATATTAATAATAACAATAATAATAATACTTAAAGTTATCAGAATTGAGATGGTTTTCATTAGGAATATAAGAACGATTTTTAACAGTGGAAAATATCAAACAAATTAACCATGTCACAGACGCAATCTGGTCGAAGTATAGGGATCGTGACCTCTGACCCCTGAAAGGAGCAGAAGGATTTTTAATCATGACAGTAAGACACTTGACAGTTTTGTTACGGAAATGATGACAGTGCTGTTAATTGGCATTACAAAGCAATTGTAATTTTATGACATTCAGGAAAACTGCTATTCCCCCCCCCCCACCCCCACCCCAAAAAAAAAGTTTTAAAAAAAGTAAAAAAAAAGAAAAAAAAAGACGTATATACACTTTAAACTGTGATATAATATATTTATATGATCTAAAATAACTTTTACATACTATATTCATCTAAAAAATAATGGTTTTCAGTGTAATAAATAAAAACAAATTTTACATACTACTGTATATTCATAAAAAAATAATGGTTTTCCGTGTAATGAATAAAAATAACTTTAACATACTACATTCATCTAAAAAAAATAACGGTTTTCAGAGTAATGAATAAAAATAACTTCTACATACTACATTCATCTAAAAAATGACGGTTTTCAGAGTAATGAACAAAAATAACTTCTACATAGTATATTCATCCCTCCCCCCAAAAAAAAAAAATCCGGGAATATGCAGGTTTTTACTGATATTTCCGTAAAATAAATTATGGTTTTTAATGTAATGTATAAAAATACCCTTTACATTGTATTCATGCAACAAAATCATGGAATATGCAGGTTTTTACTGGAATTTCCGGCACATAAATAATGGTTTTCAGTGTAATGAATAAAAATAACTTTTAGTGTCTCCATCCAACAAAATCATGGAATGTGCAGGTTTTTACTGGAATTTCCAGAAAATACACAATTGTGTTCAATTTAATGAATAAAAATAACTTTTACATACTGTATTCATCCAACAAAATCAGGGTATATGCAGGTTTTTACTGGAATTTCCTGCAAATACATAATAATTTACAATGCAATGAATGAAATAGGAAAAACTAATGCAATGAACACGAGTGTAGTTATGTGTCTTCTTCAGTGATGATAGAATTAAAATTCAAGAAATACAGACTTTAAATGGGTGTACAGAAAAGAAAATTGAAACGCATAGTCACTCACAAATGTGAGAGAGAGAGAGAGAGAGAGAGAGAGAGAGAGAGAGAGGCAGATGTACGGGTTCCAAGTCTTTTCTTTTTCTTTGGCCATTTTGATATATATTTCATGTTCATCATGTATCAGCTGTCATGATTCCTATTAACATACACACACACACACACACACATATATATATATATATATACGTATATATATAATATACATATACAAATACATACATACATACATATATATATATATATATACACAAATATATATAAAAATACACACACACAAACACACACACACATATATATATATATATATATATTAACAAATCTGAACATATACATATATATACATATAGTTATACATACATACATATATATATATATATATATATATAAATATATATATACTGTACATATATACATATATAAATATATATACATATAAATAAATATATACATATATATGTATAAATATATACATTATACATATATATACATATATATAAATATATATACATATATATATATATATATATATATAAACACACATCAACACAATAAAGATGAATACACCTTCAAACATTTCCTGTGTGATAGTGTCAAGACCACAGTATAATTAAGAAGATTCACATTACACCTGTAGGAAAATGACATTAAGAACCACTAGTCAGTATGACACCTATAGTCAATTCTTTTTAGTGAGGCAGATTTGCACCGACTCACAGGGGTGCCCTTTTAGCTCGGAAAAATTTCCTGATCGCTGATTGGTTGGAAAAGATAATTCTAACCAATCAGATAACAGGAAACTTTTCCGAGCTTAAAGGGCACCGCTGCGAGTCAGTGCAAATGCACTTCATTAAAAAAAATTGAGTAAAGGATAAATGAAAGAGGAAAACCTTGTTATCAACAAAAGTTTTTAATTCATGTCAGCCACAAGACAAAAAGAAAAGTAGTTATTTTGTAAATTTTAAATTGTAAAAACAAGATTTAGAATTCGATTTTGACTGAAATTCTTGACTGTCCTAACGGGTTATTTCATTCTCTCTCTCTCTCTCTCTCTCTCTCTCTCTCTCTCTCTCGCTCTCTCTCTCATCATGAGTCAAATGTAAATTCAGTTATTCCCTCGCTTAAGTTATTCTTAATCTGATATTCCTGTTAATATTCGTGTTAGCATTATGATATGTAGATGTAATATGTATTTTCATATTGCATACCTCTGTGTCTGAATTTTAGGTTGAAAATGTTGCCTGGACACAACGACTTATCAAAAATGATCAAAATATGAGTGAACTGTTCCCTGTTTGGGCGAGTCTGTTCATTCAACGCCTAGAAACAACCCGAGAAAACCCACTGGTTACAGTGTGAAGTCGACATTAACAATTTGAACAAGGTGTAAGAAAGCACTCGGGAATGAAGGTAAATTAGAAAGAAAAATAGTGGGTGCAGCTAAGCTCAATTTTTTTTTTTTAACGAGGCGCATTTGCACCGACTCGCAGCGGTGCCCTTTTAGCTCGGAAAAATTTTCCTGCTGCCTGATTGGTTAGAATTATCTTGCCTAATCAATCAGCGATCAAGAAACTTTTCCGAGCTAAAAGGGCACCCCTGCGAGTCGTTGCAAATCTGCCTTGCTAAAAAGAATGGACTATAGTGACCAAAGGGTGGGTCTCTGCAAAGACCCTCTATTAAACTATACCTGATCTAGTGTACGCGACCCGTCATAAATGAAGGCTAAATATTTAGATAGATAAGCACACACGCGAACACCCTTCTCAACACGATATGACTACTCTAGTCCACTGCATGACAAAGGCCTCAGACATGTTTTCATTCATGTCTGGGATTTGGCCATTTTTATCGTTGCAGAAATCTCCCTCAATCACCACTTTGCACTGGCCGGCGTGGTGAGGAAAACTGAGGACTTTGTCCTGCAGTGGACTAGAAATGGTTGTATTTGCTCTTTCATATATATATATATATATATATATGTATATATATACATATGTATATATATACATATATATATATATATATATATATCACTAACACTTTACAGATCAATTGGTAGAGTCCAAGCAGGCATGGTTTCGGCTGAGTGGCAGGAGTTCGAATCTCTGTTCAGCCAAACCTATTACCATACATGAATTCCAGTGGCTTTATATTCCCAAGGTATAATTCGGTATCAATATATATATATATATATATATATATATTAGTTGGATGTTCTACCGCAGTAAGAAAAATGGTTAGTGTAAACTAATATATTAATTTTACGATGAGAACCTTAACAAAGCATTACAATTATCCCCATAGTTAGTTACAATTTTTGTTATTATCACAATCATGATACCGAGAGAGAGAGAGAGAGAGAGAGAGAGAGAGAGAGAGAGAGAGATTTTGACTATATGTCGGAAGAAGGGCTTAGGATTGGTTTAGTATGTTTATGTGAGAGTATTGAAGATGATGATATGGTATTCTTACGTCGGTGGGTGGGGGGGGGGGATGGGTGGGTAGTGGGCGTCAGATGGGGGGGTGGGGTGGGTGGGTGGGTTGGAAATGGATAGATGGGCGTTCCCCTCTCCATATTGAAACTCCCTAATTGCCTAATGAATTAGTTTCTCGCATTTCACAGATGACATGAACTTTTTCACCGGATTGTAAATGGTCAAAATATTAATAAGTCTATCACTCAATTGCCCGCCTGCAATTAAACTGACCGGAGCTATCAATCAAGAAGGAAGGCTAATGGTTAACTTATGCACTGGCCGATGTTTCATGCAACGCTGGCTCTTACGCTGGGGAAGAATAGGGTCCGGATTTCCTTAATCCCAGCCAGACGCCGCGTTCCGTTGCGAATAATCTATTAAAAGCGTTTGTTCCTAATGTTTTTTTTTTTTCTATTTATTTCTGTAAGTGACTTTTGGAAAAATTAACGTTGGCTGCCTTTCAATGAAGTCATTCGTTACCGTGGCCTTTTCCCTGGGAGAGAGATTTCGTTTAGTAATCTATATATATTTCCATAAAATCCAAACTATTTAAATAATAAGTCAACATTCCACGTCACAGACTAGATTGGAAATTTATGGGCCCTGCATTTTGCACTTGCTGTTGATTCAGGTAGCATTAAACAACAGAAAAATAAAGGTGTTTAATTTTGTGATACAAATTCTTGATGAGTTTCAGCAGACAGACAAAGGGACTATCGCTCATCAGTTTGACAACAGCACCGGGAAAAGGTATAGAAAATTTCCAAACTTACTTAAAGCGCTGCTTATTTAAGCGACCCCGGAAAACAAACGCATGCTTCATATCACTAGATGATTCGTCTTCATTAAAAGCCAAAGCTGTGTATGTGTGTGTGTGTGTGTGCTTTCCTTATTATTATTATTATTATTATTATTATTATTATTACTTGCTAAGCTACAACCCTAGTTGGAAAAGCACGAAGCTATAAGCCCAGGGGCCCCAACAGGGAAAATACCCCAGTGAGGAAAGGAAACAAAGAAAAATAATATATTTCAAGAACAATGACATTTAAATAAATATTTCCTGTATAAACTATGAAAACTTTAACAAAACAAAAAGAAGAAAAACGAGATAGAATAGTGTGCCCGAGTGTACCCTCAAACAAGAGAACTCTAACCCAAGACAGTGGAAGACCATGGAATAGAGGTTATGGCACTACCCAAGACTAGAAACATAAACGCACACACAATGGAATTCTGCATAATTACAATTCATATTATTCTTTCTTATAAGACTCTGGCTTTTCCAGAATGATGAGAATCTTACAGAAAAGTGAATATTTGGAGCATTAATTCCATTATTATTATTATTATTATCATTATTATTATTATTATTATTATTATTATTATCAAAACCCAAGCTACAACTCTAGTTGGGAAAGCAAGATGCTATAAGCCCAAGGGCTCCAACATGGAAAGATAGCCCAGTGAGGAAAGGAAATAAGGAAATAGATAAGCTACAAGAAATGTAATAAAAATCAAAATAAAATATTTCAAGAACAGTAACAACATTAAATTAAATCTTTTATACATAAACTATAAAAAATTCAAAACAAACAAGAGGAAGAGAAATAAGATAGAACAGCGTGCCCAAGTGTACTCTCCAGCAAGAGAACTCTAATCCAAGACAGTGGAAGGTTATGGTACAGAGGCTATGACTCTACCCAAGAGTAGACAACAATGGTTTGATTCTGGAGTGTCCTTCTCCTAGAAGAGCTGCTTACCAAAGCTAAAGAGTCCCTTCTACCCTTACCAAGAGGAGAGTGGCCACTGAACAATGACATTGCAGTAGTTAACCTCTTGTGCAAAGAAAAATGTTTGGTACTCCCCTGTGTTGCCAGGTGTGTGAGGACAGAGTAGAATGTGGAAGAAATAGGCCAGATTATTTGGTGTATGTGTAGGCAAAGACAAAATGAGCCGTAACCAGATATAGGTGTCCAATGTAGTACTGTCTAGCCAGGAAAACCCTATTCTTGATAAACCAATGGGAAAAATCCCAATTTCTACTAAACCACTGTGAATAAATCCCCATTCTTGATAAACTATTGTGAATAAATCCCCATTCTTGATAAACCATTGGGAATAAATCCTTATTCTTGATAAACCTTTGGGAAAAAAAATCCATAATTGATAAACCATTGTGAAAAACCAGGGATTCTGATCAAAATTCAAATAACGGAATGAACAAATCTTTTTTTTTATCAGAAATTACAGATATATACTTTTTTTTTTCGAGTTCCTGGTCATATTTACCTTCGATAAAGTTATGCTTTTGTTTGTTTGTTCACATTGATGCAAATGTTGTGTGAATTTTAATAAAAATTTCACCAAAAGCAGGTAGTTGTGGCTGGAAAGAACTTGCTAGGTTTTTTTTAAAGAAACAATTCCTTTTTTTTTTTTTTTTTGGAAAAGGGGATCTTTTGGTCTCTCATTATTTCAAAAAATTTAGGCTAACAAATCGAATGTCTGTGCAATATTCGATTTTGGTTACCCAGAATTTTTATAACAATTTGTGACTTGCAACCTGTGATTTGATTTTGGGAGAGATAGGAACGCATGTTTAAGGGAGATGTGACCTCCAGTTTTAATGTACATTTGGGTCTCCCGAATACTTTCATCCAAGAATTATTTGGAGAATTATTCTGATTATCAACAATTTCCATTAATTTAAAAATACAATTAAATATATACAGTTAAAGGCTTTAAATGCTGCTCATGAATGGCAAAGGCAAGAGATAGTGACACTGCCCTATCAGGAAGGACAATGCATTAGAGACTAACCATATTACATACGACCAAGCCCGCTCTCCACCCAAGCTAGGACCGAGGGCCATACAATGGCTGTTGATGACTCAGCAGATAGACCTATAGGATCCCCAACCCTCACATCCTTAGCTCACAAGAATCGTGTGGTTGCAGCGATCAAAGGAATTAACGAGTCTGAGCTGGACTCGAACTCCAGTCTGGCAATCACCAGGCAAGGACGCTACCTCCAGGCCACCACAACCAAATGTATCAATTTATATTGTTCGTTGGAGAAATTTAAATCACACATTTATGTTGTTTGCCTAAATAAATTTAAATAAACTATCAATTTTTATTGTTCGCTAGAAAAAATTTAAATCACGCATATTTATATCGTTTAAATGAACTATAATCAAACAATAAACTCACCCAAGACCAACGACACATCCTGTTCCTCCACATTGTATCTTGGGCTCTCCAAATTTTCCCGGGTACAGAACCATCTTACCACTGAGAACGATGTTTAACGAGGCTGTTCGGCTCATTTACCGCAGCCAGTGAAGTCCCTCGCTCATATTTCATGTATTCCACTAACCTAACCGGAAGCAGGACCCTGCAATAATCAGCAACAGAGGAACCACTTCCAAAAACCCATATTCTTTTCCTCGCGTCACCCGGACTATACAAAGCTGTCACAGACTACGCAACCCCCCTTAGGAGGATTAATATCCACATTCTTGATAAAAACATTGGGAATAAATCCCCATTCTTGATAAACCATTGGGAATAAATCCCCATTCTTCATAGACATTTGTGATTAAATCCCTATTCTTGCTGAACCGATAGAAATAAATCCCCATTCTTGATAAACCATTGAGGAAACCCCCATTCTTGATAGGTCCAATGGGAAAATCCCCATTCTTGTTAAACTATTGGGAATAAATCCCCATTCTTGATAGACCATTGCAAATATATCCCCATTCTTGTTAAATCATTGGAAATAAATCCCCATTCTTGATAGACCATTGTGAATATATCCCCATTCTTGATAAACCATTGTGAATAAATCCCCATTCTTGTTCAATCATGGGGAATAAATCCCCATTCTTGATAAACCATTGTGAATAAATCCCCATTCTTGATAACCATTATGAATAAATCCCCATTCTTAATAGACCATTGTGAATAAATTCCCATTCTTGATAAACCATTGTGAATAAATCCCCATTCATGATAGACCATTATGAATAAATCCCCATTCTTGATAAACTATTAGTAATAAATCCCCATTCTTGATAAACCATTGAGGAAACCCCCATTCTAGATAAACCAATGAGAAAATCCCCCATTTTTCATAAACCATTGTGAATAAATCACCATTCTCGATAAACCCTGTTTCTAAAGCTAATCCCCCCCCTACCCATCCCACAGACCTCTAGCCTTTTCTTACTCTTCCATACTCTTCCATTACTCCTCTCCCTCTCCAGTTCCCACGTCAACACCCCCTCCCCCCCCCTCTTAATCCTCCCTCACTTCCCTCCCGTTGTTCTGGGGCATGTCAACTGTCATTAAAGAAAATGTCGCCGTAGGCACTGATAGATGGTGCGTCAAAATTACTCTTTGCATTATTAGCCTGGACACGAAATATTCTCCATTTCCTCATGTGTTGAATGTCAGGCGCCATTACGCGGTAATGATGACGACGGCGATGTTGATAATGAGAAAGACACCGCCACTCTTACTCATATTCTCTCTCTCTCTCTCTCTCTCTCTCTCTCTCTCTCTCTCTCTCTCTCTCTCTCTCTCTCTCATTTCTATTCGCTATCCTTCACATTCTGTTTTTAACTTCCTAACTCGTATTCTCTCTCTCTCTCTCTCCTCTCTCTCTCTCTCTCTCTCTCTCTCTCTCTCCTCTCTCTCTCTCTCTCATTTCCATTCGCTATCCTTCACATTCTGTTTTAAACTTCCTAACTCGTATTCTCTCTCTCTCTCTCTCTCTCTCTCTCTCTCTCTCTCTCTCTCTCTCTCTCTCCTCTCTCTCTCTCTCCTCTCTCTCTCTCTCTCTCTCTGCGTGTAGCCCTTTCTCATTTCTATTCACTATATTCGCATTCTATTTTTACTCTCTCTCTCTCTCTCTCTCTCTCTCTCTCTCTCCTCTCTCTCTCTCCTCTCTCTCTCTCTCTCTCTCTCTCTCTCTCTCTATATATATATATATATATATATATATATACATATATATATATATAAATACATATGCATATATATATATATATATATATATATATATATATATATATATATATATATATATATATATATATATATATATATATATATATATATCGTTTCTATTCACTATCCTTTCGAATTCTCTCTCTCTCTCTCTCTCTCTCTCTCTCTCTCCTCCTCTCCTCTCTCTCTCTCTCTCTCTCTCTCGTTCCTATTCCCTATCCTTCGCATTTTTTATTTACTAGGATAATGGAAAGAAGGAAAAGATTAAAAGATGGAAATGCATGACCAATTCGAAATATGGAATTCAGAAGGCAAAAGCTGGGAAATTTGTAGAATTCTATAAAAAAAAAATCACGCAATTCAAGACTATAATTAGAATATTCAATTTTTTACAAATGACACGATTCAAAATTTGAAGTTTCACTAATATTGAAAGTAGGTTTTTTTAATTAGTTAAAAAAAAGAAAAAAAAATTATTGTGCGAAATTGTGCCAAATCTGAATGATCAAATTACTGGACCTTGCATTGGATATTGGTTTCTTCATCTCCCTTTAGAAAGCTAAACAGTAAGATATTTATATGGAAATTCTATAACAAGATTATTATTATTATTACTTGCTAAGCTACATCCCTAGTTGGAAAAAGCAATATGCTACAAGCCCAGGGGCCCCAACAGGGAAAATAGCCCAGTGAGGAAAGGAAAGAAGGGAAAATAAAACATTCTAAGAACAGCAACATTAAATTAATATTTCCTATATAAACTATAAAAACTTTATCAAAACAAGAGGAAGAGAAATAAGATACAATAGTGTGCCCGAGTGTACCCTCAAGCAAGAGAACTCTAACCCAAGACAGTGGAAGACAATGGTACAGGGGCTATGGAACTACCCTAGACTAGAGAACAATGGTTTGATTTTGGAGAAAGTAGCATTTTACTTGGAGTGGCATTTTCGTCAAACAATAATCAAAGCAATAAATTGAACAACAAGAACAAATAAAAATAACAATAACAACCATAACAAATAACAATAACAATAACTACAACAAATGAGTTATTAAATTATTAGAGGATTCTAAATGTGTCAAGATAAGTAAGCCTACACAGGAAATTATTATTATTATTATTATTATTATTATTATTATTATTATTATTATTAATTGCTAAGCTACAACCCTAGTTGGAAAAGCGGATTACTCCAACAGGGAAAATAGCACAGTGAGGAAAGGGAACGAGGAAATTTTTTTTTTTAAGAAGTCGCATTAAATCAAATATCTCCAATATAAACTAAAAAAGCTTTAACAAAACAAGAGGAAGAGAAATAAGAAAAAATAGTGTGCCCGAGTATACCCTCAAGCAAGAGAACTCTAACCCAAGACAGTTTGATTTTGGAGTGTCCTTCTCCTAGAAGAGCTGCTTGCCATAGCTGAAGAGTCTCTTCTACCCTTACCAAGAGGAAAGAGGCCACTGAACAATTACAGTGCAGTAGTTAACTACTTGGGTGAAGAAGAATGGTTTGGTAATCTCAGTGTTGTCTTGTGTACTAGTACAGAGGAGAATACGTAAAGAATAGGTCAGACAATACGGTGTGGGTGTAGGCAAAGGGAAAATGAACCGTAACCAGAGAGAAGAATCCACTGTATAACTGTCTGGCCAGTCAAAAGACCCCATAACTCTCTAGCGGTTGTATCTCAACGGGTGGTTGGTGCCCTGGTGTCAGAATAAAAGATATTAATTACATAATGTAAATACTGCTGATAATGGCCATAACAAGAAAAATTACATTTATAATGGTGAAAAAAAATACAAATGACTTGGAATTATGAATACAGGCGTTGAGGTCTAAGAGGCTATTCAACGCATATGCGTTGCTTGGGGGGGGGGGGACCCCCAGTTGAAGTATGAAGTAAAGGTCAAGAGGCTGAACAGCATTATTATTATTATTATTATTATTATTATTATTATTATTATTATTATTATTATTAATACTTATAACATCATAATTATTATTATTAGAATTACTAAAATTATTTATCATTTAAATAATCAAAATTATTATCATTATTAGAATTATAAAGATTATTATTATTTAAATAATCAAAATTATTATTATTTAAATTGTTAAAATTATTACTATTAGAATGATTAAAATTATAATTATTTGAATGATTAAAATCATTATTATCAGTAGAATTATTATTATGATTGAACTTAATAAAATTATTATTAGTAAAACGCCAAAATGTGAGTGCAGTTACAAGCTGAAAGGACACTACAGCCAGGATTGCAAGTTTGGCCTTTTTTTTTAAGCCAAAAAACCTATAGTTTGGCCTTTTTAAAAAATTGGTTGGCCTTTAATGATATGAAAAAAGGCGGGCCTTAAATACTATATATTTGGCCTTTTCCTACTGATGGTTTGGCCTTTTAAATCTTCTGTTGATTTGCCAGTTTGGACTTTTTCAAGCCAAAAACCTAGTTTGGCCTTTTTTAAAAAATGGTTGGCTTTTAGTAATATGAAAAAAGGCGGGCCTTAAATACTATAAATTTGGCATTTTTCTACAAATGGTTTGGCATTTTAGAGCTTGTGTTGATTAGAAGTTGGCCTTTTCTCATTTAGAAAACCAGGCAACCCTGCTACATACCTCGACATAATGCCTACAGTGTACCGCTTGAAGTGCAAAGGCGGTTCTACCCCTATTCAGAGAAGACACCTTATGACGTCGCTTGGAGGTCATTGATGAATTACTGAGGTTTGGCCAACTCGTACTCAATGCAATTTTCTTAGGTTCGTCGAGCTGGTATATCCTGCGAGACCCCGAGATCATTTAAGGATGCCATTAGGAGTCATCAAGGGATGCCTTTGTTGTTCTTTTCTTTACCCAAAGAATGTCTCATCTCTGACTTGCCTTCTTTTATATATACTGTATGTGTGTATATATATATATATATATATATATATATATATATATATATATATATATATATATATATATATATAAGGCAGTGGTGATGCTCAAAGGAATATATTATTATTATTATTGTTATTAATATTATTATTATTATTATTATTATTATTCGCTAAGCTACAACCCTAGCTGGAAAAGCAGAATGCTATGAACTCAAGGGCTTCAAAAGGAAAAATAGCCCAGTAAGGAAAGGAAATAAGAATATATAAACTACGAGAGAAGTTTAAGAACAATAACATTAAAATAGAAAGAGAAATAAGATAGAATAATGTGCCCGAGTATAGCCTCGAGCAAGAGCACTCTAACCCAAGACTGTGGAAGACCATAGTGTGTGTGTATATATATATATATATATATATATATATATATATATATATATATATATATATATATATATATGTATATATATATACATATATATATATATATATATATATATATATATATATATATATATTATATATATATATATATATATATATATATATATAAAGTATTTCGGCTTTGTTTAAACTTGCTAACCTGTTGTATGTTATTTTATATTTCCCTTTCACATTAAAATACGTAAAATTTTTCTTCTAAATATATACATTCCTTTTTATATTTTTGTACGTATACCAGTGAATAATTTAAAACGCTTAAGTGTAGGCTAATTTTGTTGGTTAACTAATCTAGTTAGGTCTTTAACTTTAGATGAAATAATATATAAAAGAAATATATGGTGTTAGATAGACACACCTAAGCAACACGTGCAGTTAAATAAACTATGAATATGAGATGGTATCTTTTTATGAAAATAATATGGGCTAAATATATTAATAAAAACATTTAATTCCTCTTGCTTGAGGGTACACTCGAGCACGCTATTCTATCTAATTTCTCTCTTTCTGGTTTTGTTAAAATTTTTATAGTTTATAAAGGAAATATCTATTTTAATGTTGCTATTCTTAAAATATTTTTTTCTTTTTTCCTTTCCTCACTGAGCTATTTTCCCTGTTGGGGCCCCTGGGATTATAGAATCCTGCTTTTCCAACTAGGGTTGTAGCTTAGCAAATAATAATAATAATAATAATAATAATAATAATAATAATAATAATAATATCAAAAAGTGCTCTTTATTTTCTTACTAAAAGTCTAATTTCCCTTCCTTTTATTGCGAACCCTATAATGTTCTACCACACATAAATGTAATTCATTAAAAAACAAGCGCAATTTGTACATAAAACCACCAGAGATAAATTCAACTAAAACAAGACATGGACAGATTCCTGGCTCAGTAAATCCAAGTCCTTTCGGCCCTGTATAGGTAGCAAGGGCACCAGCCGCCCGTTGAGATACTACCGCTAGAGAGTTATGGGGTCTTTTGACTGGACAGACAATACTACATTGGATCTTTCTCTCTGGTTACGGTTCTTTCCCTTTGCCTACGCAAACACAAAATAGTCTGGCCTATTCTTTACAGATTCTCCTCTGTCCTCATACACCCGGCAACACTGAGATAACCAAACAATTTTTCTTCTCCCAAGGGGTTAACTACTGCACTGTAATTGTTCAGTGGCTACTTTCCTCTTAGTAAGGGTAGAAGAGGCTCTTTAGCTATGGTAAGCATCTCTTCTAGAAGAAGGACACTCCAAAATCAAACCATTGTTCTCTAGTACCATGGTCTTTCACTGTCTTGGGTTAGAGTTCTCTTCCACTTGTTTTGTTAAAGTTTTTATAGTTTATATAGGAAATATTTATATCAATGTTTTCACTGTTCTTAAAATATTCTATTTTTCCTTGTTTCCTTTCCTTACTGGGCTATTTCCCCTGTTGCGGCCCCTGGGCTTATAGCATCCTGCTTTTCCAACTAGGGTTGTAGCTTAACATTTAATAATAATAATAATAATAATAATAATAATAATAATAAATGAAAGTGTACTTCATTCTCCTGATGACGTAATTAGAAGACAACTTATACTCGCGCTTAACTAAAAGGAAACTTAATTACTTTCCTTCAAGGGAATAAAATAAAAATAACTGTGGTAGCCTACGGGGTAACGTTCCTGACTGGGGTTCGAGTCCCGCTCAAAGTCGCTAGTTCCTTTGGTCGCCGCAACCACACCATCTTTGTGAGCTAAGGATATGAGGTTTGGGGCAGCCTAAAGAAATACCTGCTGAGTCATCAGCAGCCATTGCCTAAACCTCCCTAGTCTCAGCTTGGATGGAGAGGGGACTTGGGCGCTGATCATAGTACATGGTCAGGGCATTGACCTGCTTGCTAGGGCAATGTCACTATCCCTTGCCTCTGCCATTCCATGGGCGGCCTTTAAACCAGGCAGTAAGAAATGATATAATTTCCATTATATAAGAAATATAAACATCTCAAACCCAGAAAATCAAAATCATTTAAAATATCTTTCCCAGTGCAGAGCAACATTCGCAACATTCATTCCCCAGCCACATTTCAGTCAGCACTAAACAAGCAAATGAACATTAAGCCGAGTACCTGAATGGATGCATGCTACATAAAAGGCGTTACACACATCACTCCCGTCATAGAGAAACTCCCCCAAAAGTCATGTTAATGTTATTTAAAGTACATTCCAGACATAACGGAAGAGTATAATACCAGTATCGGCCAGGACTCGGTACGCACAAGACATCATGTGATACTTCTGTCCACGCTTGTACACAAACACGCACACACACACACCTCACCCTCCCGCCATATCGTGTATTTTTATCGAAATTAAGATCGACTCGAAATAGCAGAGTATGCCTATGAAACGTAGTTGAGAGGCGGTAAATGGAGACTTACGGCTCGCGGGGTCTCCCATAAATGCTGTAAACGGGTCAAGA